>NW_027423855.1:0-32519 GCF_036562045.2 Rhinolophus sinicus | reverse complement strand
AGAACATATAATCCTAAAATATATATGAAATTATAAAAGACCTCAGATAGCCTCGGCAATTGTAAGAAATAAGAACAAAGTGGGATAAGAACGATGCCTGACATCAAATTATACTACAAGTCTACAGTAATTGAAACGGCATGGTTCTGGCATGAAAACAGACACATAGATCAAGGGAACAGAATAGAGAGCCCAGAAATAAATCCATGCCTATATGGTCATTTAATCTATGACAATGAAAGCAAGAATTTACGGTAAGGTAAAGACAGTCTATTCAATAAATGGTGCTGGGAAACCTGGACAGGGACATGCAAAAAATGAAGCTGGACCAACTCCTTACACCATGTACAAGAATAAATTCAAAATGGAATAATGTCTTAAATGTAACATCTGAAACCACAAAATTCCTAGCAGAAAATATAGGATGAAACTTTACAGACATTACTCGCAGTAAGATTTTTGCTGATATATCCCCTCGGGGAAGGGAAGTAAGAGAAAAAATAAACATGTGGGTTTACATCAAACTAAAAAGTGTTTTCAAAGCAAAGGAAACCATCAATAAAACAAAAAGGGATCCTACTGAATGGGAGAAGATATTTGCCAATGACATCTCCGATATGGTGTTAATATCCCAAATTTAAAAAAAAATAAATAAACTCACTCAACTCACTTCTAAAAAAACAAAAACCCAATTACAAAATGGGCAGAGGACATGAAGAGACATTTTTTTTCTGAAAAGGACATACAGATGGCAAACAGATATATGAAAAAATGTACAACCTCACTAATCATTAGAGAAATGCAAATAAAAACCACAATGAGATACCAACTCACCTTAGTCAAAATGGCGATCATCAATACATCAAAAATCAACAAGTGTTGGCAAGGAAGTGGAGAAAAGGAAAGCCTAGTGCACTGTTGGTGGGATTGCAGATTGGTGCAGCCACTATGGACATCAGTATGGAGGTATCTAAAAAATCTGAAAATATAACTACCCTATGATCCAGCAATTCCACTCCTAGGTATCTATCCAGAGAAATCCCAAATACTAATTCAAAAAAATGTATGCATCCCTATGTTTATTGCACCGCTATACACAATAGCCAAGACATGGAAACAACCAAAATGCCCATCATTGGACAACTGGATTGAGAAACTGTGGTACATTTAAACAATAGAGTATTACCCAGCCATAAAGAAGAATGAAGTCTTACCATTTGCAATAATATGGATGGACCTAGATAAAATTTCTTAAGTGAAATAAGCCAGACAGAGAAAGACAAATACCATATAATCTCACTTATATGTGGAATCTAAAGAAAAGAATAAATTTATTAATCACAAACAGTCTCAGAGACATAGAGAAAAAACTGAAGGTTACTAGATGGGAAGAGGTGTGGACAAGGGGGAAGGTGAGGGGATTAGAAAGCACAGTCGGTGACCACAAGTTTGCCACTGGGATATGACATTCAATTTGTGGAATGTAATCAAAAATGTTGTAAAGATTTTGTAGGGTATCCCATGGACACTGGTCTCATTAGGGAGACAAACTCAGAGATGATGTAGATGCCTGATCACTGCACTGTACACCTGAAGCTAAAGCTGCACAATAATTAATGTCAAATACAATATTTTATATATATATATATATATATATATATATATATATATATATATATATATATATATATATATATATATACACATACATACACATAGATGCAAGAAGCCAAGTACAGCATTAGGAATAGAGACAGTGGAAATGTAATGGCTCTGTGCAATGTCGAAGGGGTAGTTGATCGGGGGCGGGAGGTTGTCACTGAGGGATATAAATGATAAATGTCTAACTATTACATCGTTTTATACACCTGAAACTAACTTTAAAATTGCCCTTTTAGGGCAATTGAGTGGTGGGTGCCCAAGACACTCTAGTATGTGCTATATTTCCTAAACTTTCCCCTTGCTGGACTTCACAGAACACCCAAGATTCGAGAACATGAGGGAGTGAGAGAAACAAAGACAGGGAATCACAAGGTGAAGGACATAAGGATAGAAAGACAGAAAGGACAGACAGTGTAAGAGAGAGGGAGGAAGGCAGGGAGGCAGGGAGGGAGTTGGGGACCCGGGGGGGGGGGAGAGAGAGAGAGAGAGAGAGAGAGAGAGAGAGAGAGAGAGAGACAAAGAGGCAAATAGAATGAGCCCTTTAATGAATGGCTTATTTACCCTTAAGTACAGAGGTCAACTCTGTAAATATCAAAGATAAAGCCCCCTGCTTGTAGAATCCTTGCCAGGGTCTGCAGCTTGGTTCTCAGATATGCGAATTCCAGGGATGTCCTGTGTTAGCCATGTCACATATACTATGGCTATTTCCTGAGAGTTCCTACTGGAACTGTTGGACAAGTGCTACAAAACTATGATTTGGGAGTGGGAACTCCGGCCTAGGCACCAGTGTCCAAGCCGGTGGCACCCATGTCCAAGAAAGCCTGAGATGCCAGCTTCAGTGGACTTTCTCCAGGCTGGTAATTGGATAGGAGAGAAGAGCCAGTTGCGAAGGTGTTTGCGGTGGGCCTGAGGAAGGAGCCAGGCCAAGAAGCACACGGGTGGGATGGGAGCAGCTGGATAGTAGGTCCTTAACCAGGCAGGGCCAGGATCTGGGGTCGCAAGGTCATCTTTCTGATTGGTGGACACATTTGCAGCTGACTGAGCGGGGCTCTGGCATCCTTCCAGCGATTGAGTAGGGTGCAGGGCGGGCCCTTAGCACATGCGCACTACCTACATGAGACAGGCAGCCAAACCCAGAAGCCAGGCTCTAGGGCCCGAGGCTTCCGGCGGCCTGGTCGGCTCTGAAGACACGAGCGTCCGCCTTCCACGCCTTCTCCACAGCACAGCTTAGAGCAGGGCCCCATGGCGAGTGAGGCTGGGAAGGGGGCAGGTCTGGCGGTCTGGGAGTCCTCGGATGACTTAGCTGTGGAACCGTGCCTTCAACAGGCAGCGGCCCGACAGTGCCCCGGCCCAGCGGGACTCCCGGAGACCCTGCAGGCCGCCGCAGGTGCGAGGGTGGCAGAGGCCTCCATCCTCAGCGTGGCGTCGGAGCAGGAAGGAGGGGCCCGCGCGTGGCCACATGAGGCAGTGCTGCTTGTAAAGGACGTCGCACATGAGGTAGAGGTCGTGACAGAAGAGGAAGTGGTGGCCCAGGAGGCTGTGGACGATGATTCGGAGGTCCGGCAAGTGGAGGAACTCGGGGTCATGGGGGACGGAGAGAACGAGGTACGGTGTGTTGGGAGGGAGGAGGAGTCACAGGCCCCGGTGTGGAAGGACAAGCCTGGGCCGGCCCTGCTGGCACCACGCCGGCGGTCTGGGTACAGCCCGCAGTCCCCACTGGAGCTGCTGCAGGCCCTTCAGTTACAGCTGAGTGTTGAGAAGACCCGGCACAATAGCGCCTACTATCGGCTGAGGCGCAAGATCTGTCTGAACAGGCAGCCGCATCTGGAGCGTAGAAGGAACATCATCCAGCGCATCCATGGCTTCTGGGCCAAAGCCGCATCCTTACGGGTGACTCCTGGGGTATGCTGCTGAACGGAAGACAGCCACGGCAGGCAGAAAAGACAAGGGCCAGGTGGAAGCCCGGTAAGGACTGAGGCAAGGGCCTGAGTGCCCCGAAGGCACATCTTGGTGTCAGGTGTAGGAGGACCAGGAGAGTCCTCAGGCGTCTGAGCAGAAATTATGGGCCAAGTCTTTCGACACAGAGGTTGCCGGAGCATACTTCCTTGGCCGCAGGGAGTGTTCCCGGACAACGTGTATGGGGGCTACCTGACACACTGCAGACATTTCAAGGACACAGTGTCCTGGGCATTCCCAGCAGAAATGGAGCCCACACGTTCCTCCCAGGCACTCTGTGTGCGGGTAGCTGTTCCACAGTCCAGCGTCAAAGCACAGGTGTTGCATGTGGGGTTAAGCAGTATCATGCTGCTGTCCTTTCCAAGACTCCACTCCGCTAGATGAGCTGAAGAGTGGGCTACAGCTCTGCTACCACAAATCTTCCATGCAAATCTTTACCACCATATCCTCTCACACATACAAACACAATCACATGGCAAGTTGTGAGTGCAGCAGATGTCCCGTATGCAAGCAGGTATCTCTAGAAGTTTTGTGCTGACACAGCTACATGGGAACAAACATACGCCACTCAGGGAACCTGGAGAAAGGAGAGAGATATCATAAACAGTGCTTTTTGAGCACGGGTACACACAATTCAGGTGCAGAATAGGGATAAATCAGCAAGCACACCCACCTCATGTCATCACAGGCAGTGTTAAACGAACCTGCACCCTGGGATACAACAGTCCTGGGCACATGGGATGAAAGGCCGGGGCTGAGGGATTAGGTGGGTGGCACTGCCTAGCATCCTGCCACTTGCCACTGCAGTACCGCCTCTATCCCAGACTGGCTGGGCTGCTGTTGGCTCTGTCTTCCACAGCATGAAGACTCCTTGACCAGAGCACAGATTCTTAACCACCCTACTTTTCAGCCTTGATCAGCGGCCAAGATGAAGACATGCTTAGTTGCATGATCAATTTGGAGGTGCGATAATGTGCCTGGGTTGGCAGCAGTGGGAGCATGGCTGGGGTGCCTGGATGGGGTGGTGTGATTTAGAGAAGGGACCCAAGTCCTGCCACCATGCAAGCTCAGCAAGCAAGGAGACAAGTCCCCTTTTTCAACCTCTCAGACTTTGCAGATGCAGGAATTGAGACACCCCAAGTATCAGTCAGTTGTAGTTTCTCTTTTGCAGTAACGCCTATATCCACATGAAGTGATTGCCAAGGAGTATCACGTTAACTTAGCTGGTATGTGGTGGTGCTCATGACGGGTACAGATTGGGCACAAGATGCAAGGCAATTGTGCTGGGCCAGTGTGTCCCTTGTGTTCCTCTTCTTTTCCTCCATGGTAGAAGGCATCATATTCCACACCAGGTTGGCGGTTCTGGGACCATGAACGTGGATGCAGCAGTCGCAGGCATGACACCAGGGGCCTTAACTTCTTCAACTGGTTGTCTGACCACAAATTCCCAGAGTCTACCAGGATAGCTGAGGGACAAGCCCTCTGACCATGGATAGAAATGATGCTGACAGAGGTTAGAGGTGCGTGGAAGGGGGTCTAGGCACTGTCCTGAGCTGCCTGCCCTGTTTCTTCTGCCCAATCATTAATGAGGACCTGTGGCCTGATCCCGTGCAGTACTATCCAAGGGATGCAGGCAACAGAGGAGAGGACTGACAGTAATCTGTGTTGGTAAGGAGTCCATGGGCTTTGTGGTGTGGGGCACTGAGAAATCTCATTGAAGAAAAAAAGAAAAAAAAAGAAAGGAAAGGGGAAACCGAGGTTCAGAGGAGAATGGGAGTCACCTGTGGTTCCCACTGGGAATGTGGGAGAGGCTTGCCAGAGACCGTGGTGGGCTCTCAGTGCACAGAAGGTATGTTGAAGCCATAGACTTCAACACACCTGAGCTTTCCTGAGAATGCCCTAGGACACCAAGAGGGAAGGAATGTTCTTTACTGCACTTCCCAAGTAACCACCCTGGCACTATAGGCCATCCATCAGGGATCCTGCAGGTGCTTCAGCTTGAGTTCCCTGGATGCCCCTCCATGCCATCAAGGCAGAGACCCTGCCTGTCTTGTCCTATTGCTTTTCAATGCAGATAATGCAAGTCCGTTTGAAATTTTACACACACTGAGGAAGCCCACACAGCCAAGCCTATGATCCTGGCAATGCCTACAGGATATCTGCATCTCTCTATTTAAAACCTGATGTATGAGATGTAATGGAATTTTAAGGGGCAAGGCGTTTGACCCGCTGTTCCAATTGGTGGTAGCTCACATGGTCCCTCGTCAAATTCCATGGGTTTACTCATGTTGGTGTGTGCCTGCTTTTCCTGTGTACGTGTTGGGGGCTCTATAGATCCTGAGATGCACAGGGCAGGGCATAAAATTTGGCCAAGCAGAACAAGAGCTAAATGGGAGAGATTGCACAATGAGCCACCTTTGATTTTGCACAGCACAGAAATGAGTAATGGATCGCCTGTGGAAGATACCAAGTGTTTGCATCAGCTCTCTGGACTGACACTGAAAGAGACATAAAGAAGTTGACCAATGCTACCATCTCTGTGTTGTCTGTATGAGGGTCCATGTGGGTGCAATAAGCAGATTGCTTCCAGGGCTGGGGAGGGATTTGCAGCCTGTGGAATGCGCTGTGTGGAGTTGCAGAGGCAGACTTTTGGAAGTAGAGATGAGAGTACAGCAGGAAGTGCTATTCCTGAGAGTCCATGGTTCTTTCCTACTGGACACAGACTTTGGGGTTGCGGTGAGGAGGGAAAAAGACCGGCTGCCAAATGGATGAAGTCATGTCCTATGTGACACTGACACTACAGAAGACAGGTGACTTTCTGAGGTAGGGGTCATGAACCCTTGGAGTGTCTGATAGGAATATTGACAGTTTACGTGCACTCAAGACCTCTGCCACAGGGAGCATTTAAGGCAGTATGAGGTAAAGGTGTGATGTTATCTGTGCACCACACTGCCATGGTCTCAGCCTATCCTCCTTTAGGTATGAACTGAGGGACAGGGAATGAGAGTCATGGGTCCATCCATTAGTGACACCGCTGGTCTGCTCGCTCTGGTAATTGGGGAAAAGGAGGCCTTCCAGGGACATGTGGCTGCCCCACAGAAGATATTTCCTCACTGGAAATTCTTTGTGTCCCCCAGGTCTCATCTGTGATGGTGAAACACAAAGGGACAAAGTTAAGAGGAGCCGGGTCGAGCTGAAATGCTTCCGCCAAGCTGTGGACCTTGAATGTTTCTTCCCATAGTGGCCTGGATATAGGGAATGACATTAAGCAGTCTATACCACCGATAGGCTAAGGAATTCTGCCCTTGTTCAGGAACTTCAGGAAGGTACCGACAATTATTGTGAGTGATGCCCCAGAGGATGGTGTATTCCTGCAGGAAACACTGTTGTGAGGGTCTCTGGGGCTGAAGGGTAGCCATGCTGAGGAACTTTCACCTACACAGGAACCTTTGATTTATGGTGGGTTCTTTGCACTTACAGTTCCCCATTCCACAGGAGGGCCGAATACCTGGAGTAGATAGAGCAGGGGTTACATGCCTTTGAGAGAGGGGGGTGCAGACAGGAGGGGATTGTTGGCTAGGACCGAGTCTGCTCCTTCCGGCGTGGACAGCGGTGGTGAAGAAAGCATTGCAATCCATGTGGGCCAATTGGAACTAATGCTACAGGTGGGCTTGGAGCATTGCCCTGTGTGCCTGGGAAGTCCTTCCCTGTTGAGTATAAACTGGATCCTGGGTGATCCTCTCTGACCCTGCCGTACTGTCTTTATGTCCCTCACGTTGTCTGGTTAGCTTTAGCACACTTAATGACTCACTGCCCAACAGCCCATCTCAGAGGTGGGAGGCTTTAAGAAACACATTTGCTAGTTCCTGTGCTACCCTGCCAGGAAAACTATATGACGAGGTGCTCCTCAGGGTAAGGTGTCAGAAGGCATATGACCCATCATGCACATGTGGAGCGTGTCGGCAGGCATTGGCACTGGACAGGATGGTTTCACCTGCTCTGCCTGAGGTCTACAGAGAGGGAATGGACACCTGACTTTCCAGCACCAAATTTTATGCTAAGGTTACTCCTGGCAGTCTATTGAGTGAATGTGATAGCCACATTCACTGGACCTTGAAGTCTGAGGTGCTTGGTATTGCCAGTAGTTAATTATATCATGCAGGCTGTAGATGAGGTGACCCAGGACTTTGTGGGGGGTGAGCTGGAGATTAAGGAGGCAAAGGAGGTGGTAAAGATGGAATTGGGGGAGGACCCAGTCCAGGCTGTGGGGTTGGGTGGATGAGGGTCATGTGTAGGTCCAGGAGGAGACTCTAGGAGCCAGAGCTGGCCTGGGCTTGCTGTCCTCTGGCCAGTGGCCTTTTCCGACTGTTGGTGCAAGATGTCCTTCTATTGCAAATGGAAGTAGTAAATAAGCAACCAAGCAAACATTGTAAGTGCTTCATAATGATAGTCAGTTCATTCTCATACACAATAAAAACCCCTGATATTCATGAGAATGTGTTTGTGCTCTGTGTGCTTTGGTCTCCTGACAAGCCTTTGGAGTTTAAGTGTTCCCTGGTATTTTGGAACACTGTAGTCTAATCCTGACGCTGCCCTCATGAATGTGAATGACTCAGGTGTTCTTGTGTGCCTGCTGTTTGCCCTTGCATGCACAATGTGCCTCATAGGTAGACAGTGCTGTTTACTGAATGCTCTTTCCTGGAGATGATGCCTCCTGTGTAGAGGGAATGAGCTCTTATCATCCTGAACTTTTCCTGTTGTTCCAGGCTGGGCAGTGCTGGTTTTGAGCACCCATTCTGTCCCTTAAATTCCCATGAATTGCAAATAGTACCTGGGACATCATCAATAGTACCCGGTGACGCTGAGACCCTTTTGGTCCTGATGGCTTGTGGTGGAAGAAAGACCTCAGGGGTTCATGCAAATATTCAGATAAACCTCATGTATTTTTTTTAAGGCCTCCTGGAAGTTGTCATAGCTGTCTAGTGATGTCCTGGAGGTTCTCTTGATGCTGATATGTCCCTGGTTGTCCTCAGAATATCCTCATTTTCCTGAGGACATTGTGATTGTTTTGGGTGCCCTGGCAGTCATGATAGCGTTCTGACCCTTCTCAGATTCTCATGGTATTTCTGAAGGAATCCTGCCAGTATTATCAGTTTCCTGACAGACTGGTGCACATGAGAGAACTGATGGCTAACTGTTTGTGACAAGTTCCCTTTTGTTCTGAACATTTTTTGTGGTCAATACAATCCACTGAGGATCCTTAGTACTTTCTGTGGTCATGTAAACTGGCTGGTAGTCCAAGGTGCCCCCAGTATGCCATAGTGTCTCATCATGCTCTTCTCTGTTTCTGGTGTACCTGACAGTATCCTATTGGTTTTAGATGCCTTCCGATTATCCTGAGTGTGGCCAGGTTTTCTGTAGTGTGTGTCTATTCGTTAGGAAGTTGTACTTGTGTTGAGTTTCCCAGTTTTGCCTTTAGATGTGTCCTGTGTATTTTCTAGTGTTGATGGTCACACTGTGAACTTGACAGCCTTGGAGGTTTTAATAGTGTCCTGGTGATCCGCAATGCCAGTGCAATGCTTACAGAATACTGTTTTGTTTTTTTTGGACACTTCCACGTGATCAAGAGATTATTCTCAAAGTTTTTATATGTCCCTGGTGGTCCTGAGTGGATGCTGGATTTCCTGATAATTGCTGCGTGGGCCTCAGCTCATCATAGTGCTCCTGAATGTCAAGGGGACACCCAAAATATCCTGAGATATCCTGTTAATGTGAGAGTGGTCCTGTGAATTTTCAAGTGACTCTGAACATCTCCTAGTAGTCCTGGACATCTCCTTAGTGCCATGAACACCCTGGTGGTCCTATGTCACATGTTACTTTTGAACATGTACTGCTTTTTATGAGCTACTCTAGGTAACTTGGGAATTCCCTGCTTTGCCCGGAAGGCTTGTGGTAATGCTGATAGGCTGCTGGTTGACTTAATGCCCTTATGTGGTTTCAATAGCCACCAAGGAGCCCTTGGTGAGCTTTTAGAACCTGAGAGATCCAAGATTTGCTGTGATCAATGAGGTGTCATTGAGCACTCACCTGGTTTTGCAGATAGGTCCCTGTGGTTCTCATAGATCCCTGGTTGTACTGAGGGACTCTTTGTTTTGCTGAGCAACCCTATCTAGTCTTGGGCAAATTCTGGAATTCCTGATAATATTTTGGTTTTCTTCAAAATTTTACAGAGGTCCTTTTTGCCTCCTGGTGATTCTGACCATTCTTTGGTGTTCCAAGTGTCCCTCACTGCTCCTGAGTCGACCCTGGATTTGAGAGCACACTTGCTGGTTCTGACCTCATTCAAGTCTAAGCGTACTCAGGAGATCCTGAGTTCCACTTGTTTGTCCCAAATACCTAGGGGATTTTGACAAACCTCTAGTAGTTCTGAGTGCCCCCTGATTGTCCCAGTTGGCTTCTGTCACCCTCAGTGTACTCTGGTCATCCTGAATGCCCACTTGTATACTCGAATGTTTTCTCCATTTCCAGAGTGTCCCCTAACATTTGGATGCCTTTCAATTGTCCTAAAGTCATTGTTTATTAGTTAATTTTCATAGACTAAGTTGAATTTGAAGGCCTTTTATCATCCTGAGTTCTCCAATATTTTCTTAATATTGCCTTCATATTCCTGAGAGAATTTTGGATATTGAACACATTCTGATGGTTCTTCCCTGACTCTTCATGGCATGAGTGCACATGTAATACTGAAACTACCTTTCATGTACTAATTTTGCCATAGCTATCCTGTATGACCTTTGGGGTTCCTTAGTGCCTCCTTGTGTTTCTAAATGCCTTTGTATTTCTAAATGAACTTTGGAGGCCGTGAGTTTATTTTCATTTCCCTGATATCTCACTGGTAATAAAGAGAGTCCCCTGGATATTTTTATATTGCCCCCGTGTTTTTGAGAGCTGACAGTGTGTCAAAGGGATGTTCTCATTGTCTGATAATGCTCATGTGGGTTTGAAAGATTTCTAATAGTCCAGAATGTCCCTGGTAAACTTGACTGCCCTGGACCTGGTTGTGTGCTTCTGGACTTCAGTACATCTACGGTATCCTGGGTGGTACTCAGCTATCCTGAGTGATATCCGGTGTCCACCTCTATCCCTCCTTATCCAAAAAAGACGCTGAGAGGTTTTAGTCTATTTGGTTTTATTATTTTAATTAAAGTTTATTGGGGTGACAAGTTTTAGTAAAGATACATGGTTTCAGTTGTGCAATTCTGTTATATCGTCTATACATCACATTGTTCACCACCCAGAGTCAATTCTCCTTCCATCACCATATATTTGATCCCTTTTACCCTCATCTACTACTCCCCTCTCAGGTTACACTCTAGCACCAACTAAACTATTGTCTGTGTCTATGCATTCTTGTTTCTTTGTTTGTTTATCTTGTTCCTTTGTTGTTTTCTGTTTTATATACCACATATCAGGGAAATCATGTTGTTCTCAAATTTTTCTGTCAGACTTATTCACTTGGAATTATAATTTCAGGATCCATCTATATTTGTGGAAATGGCACAATTTGAACTTCCCTATAGTAGAAGACTTTTCCATTGTGTATATATACCACATCTTCTTTATCCAAATATGTAATGAAGGCCACGTTTGTTGTCTCCCTATCTTGGATACTGAGAGGAAACCTACAATGAACATCAGAGCACATATATCTTTACAGACAAACATTTTCAGATTTTTGGGTGGTACCCAGGAAAGGGATTGCTGGCTCATGTTGTAATTATATTCTTAATATTGTCAGGAAACTCTACACTGCCTTCCATAATGGCTGAACCAATATATATTCCCACCAACAGTGCATAAGTGTTCCTTTTTATCCACAGCCTCTGCAACAAGTGTTATTTGTCTTATTGATAACCATTCTAACAGGTGCGAGGTATGATCTCATTGTGTTTTTACTTGCATTTCTCTGGTTAATAGTGTTGTTGAACATTTTTTGAAGAGGGTGTTTTCTTCGTTGTATGTTTTTAGCTTCTTTGTCAAAAATTATCTGTCCATATTTATATGTTTGTTTGTTTGTTTGTTTTTCTGGGTTCTCAATTCTATTCCATGGCTGGTGTCTTCTTTTTTCTGCCAAAACCATACTATTTTGATTATTGTTGTCCTGTAGTACAACCTGAAGTCAGGGAGTGTGATACCTCTAGCATTGTTCTTTTTTGTTAGTATTTCTTTTGTTATTCAGGATCTTTTGTTGTTCCATAAAATCTGATGATTTTTTTTCCCATTTCTTTACAAAATGCCATTGGGAATTTAATGGCGATTGCATTAAATCTGTATATTGCTTTGGGTAATATGGCCATTTAAACTATGTTGATTCTTCCAATTCATGAATATGGACTATCTTTACATTTATTTATGTCTTCGATTTCTCCTAAAAATGTCGCACAGTTATCATTGTATAGGTCATTTGGATCCTTGGTTAAGTTTATTCCTAGATAGTTTATTCTTTTTTCTTGCAATTGCAAAATTAATTGTTTTTTTGTTTGTTTGTTTGTTTGTTTGTTTGTTTATCTTTTGGGGTTTTCATTATTTGTATATAGGAATTCAATGGACTTTTGTACATTGATTTTGTAGCCTGCAACTTTACTGTAGTCGTTCATTATTTCTAATAGCTTTCTGCTGGATTCTTTAGGGTTTTCTATATATAGCATCATGTCAGTACCAAAAAGTGACAATTTAATTTCTTCATTCCCAATTTTAGTGTGTTTTGTTTCATTCCCTTGTCTGATATCTCTGGGTAGGACTTCCAATACTATGTTGAAAAGCAGAGGTGATAGGAAGCAGCCCTGTCGTGTTCCTGAATGTAGTGCAAAGGGCTTCACTTTTTCACCATTAATTATCATAAGAGGTGAGTGTTTGTTATAGATGGACATTATTATGTTGTTTTTTCTGTACCCATATTATTAAGTATTTTAATGATAAGTAGATGTTGTACCTTTTCAAATAATTTTTCTGCATCTATTTATGTGATTATATGTTTTTGTCCTTTATTTTGTCTATGTGGTGTATCACATTGATCGGTACACATACGTTGAACCATTCTTGTGTTCTTGGGATGAACCCTACTTTCTCTTGATGAATAATCTTTAAGGCACTGTTGCATTTGATTTGATAGAATTTTGTGTAGGATTTTTGCATTGTATTCATCAGAGCTATTGCTGTATAATTTTCTATTTTTGTGTTATCCTTACCAGGTTTTGGTATCAGGGTAAGGTTGGACTGATAAAATGAGTAAAGAGTATTATCTCTTCTTCAAACATTTTGGAAGAGTGTGAGTAGCTCAGGTATTAGATCCCCATTGAACATTGGGTAAC
This sequence comes from Rhinolophus sinicus, assembly GCF_036562045.2. Taxonomy (NCBI): domain Eukaryota; kingdom Metazoa; phylum Chordata; class Mammalia; order Chiroptera; family Rhinolophidae; genus Rhinolophus; species Rhinolophus sinicus. The sequence goes on along the minus strand of NW_027423855.1, from coordinate 19,530 downwards.
ATTCACTAGTGAAGCCACCTGGTCCCGAATTTTTGCTTAAGGGAAAGTTTTGGATGAGTGATTCAATTTTCTAATTGTTGATCAGTGTATTCAGATTTTCTATTTCTTCATGATTCAGAGTAACCAGGCTATATGTTCCATTTCTTCGAGGTTATTGAATTTGGTGGCATATAATCCTTCATAATATTTTTTGATGATCCTTTGTTTTTCTGTGGCATCTGTAGTAACTACTCCTCTTTCATTTCTTATTTTGTTTATTTGTGTCCTCTCTCTTTTTATCTAAGTGAGTCTATTTTTATTATCAATTTTATTAATCTCTTCAAAGAACCAGCAATTGTTTTGAATGATTCTTTCCTACTGTCATCATGCTCTCCATTTCATTTAGTTCTGCTCTGATTTTTATTATTTCCTTCCATGCGCTGACTTTGGGTTTCACTTATTCTTCTTATTCTAATTCTTTGAAGTGTAATGTGAGGTTATTTATATGGGATTTTTCTTCCTTCTTGAGTTAGGCCTGTAAGCATGTAAACGTCCCTCTTAAAACTGTTTTTGCTGCATCCCAAAATATTTAGTAGGATGTGTTTTCATTCTCCTTTGTTTCTATATATTTTTGATCACTCCTCTTATTTGTTCTTTGAACCAGTTGTTATTTAAGAGTAGGTCGGTTAATCTCAAAACATTTGTGTTTTTCCCTGGTTGCTTTTGGCAGTTGATATCCAATCTCACAGTCTTGTGAACAGAGAATAGCTTTGAAGGATTTCAATCATCTTAAATTTGCTGAAGCCAGTTTTATGTCCCAATACATGATCTATCCTTGAGCATATTCCTTGTAAACTTGAACAAAATGTATAGTCTGATTGTTCTAGGATGAAGAGCTCTCTAAATGTCAATTATGTCCATTTCATCTAATGTGTCATTTACTGCTGATATTTCTTTATTTATTTTCTGTTTGTGTAATCTATCCATAGGTGTCAATAGTGTATTTAGGTTTCCTCGTATAATTGTGTTTTGGTCAATTTCTCCCTTTAGATCTGTAGTAGTTGCTTTGTGTATTTTGGTGTGTCCTGATTAGAGCCATAAATATTGGTGACAGTTATGTCTTTGTGTGGTGTAGTCCTCTTTACCATTATGAAATATCCATCCTTGTCTCTTGTTACCTTTTTATCCTGAACTCTGTTTCATTTGATATCAGTTTGGTTACACTGCTTATCTCTCAATACGATTTGTTTGGAGTGTCAATTTCCACCCTTTTAGTTTGAGTTTATATTCATTCTTGTACCTGAAATATGTCTCTTGGAGATAGCTAATTGTTGGGTTTCTTTTTTATTATCGAATCTGCTACTCTGTGTCTTTTTATTGGTGAGATCAGTCCATTTACATGTATGATGATTATTGATATGTGAGGATTTCCTATCATTATGTTTGGTTTTTGGTAGGACTGTGTCTTCACTGTTTCTTTGCCATTTTCTTTCTTATTATTTCAGTGCGATGGTATTGTATGATTTTTCCCTCTGTTTCTCCGTTTTATACATTCTTTATATAAGAACTGGATTTTTGATTTGATTTTATTTTTTTAGTGGTTACCACTCAGTTTCTGTAAAAGAAAGTTTCATAATTACAGAATTCCATCTTCTTCAGCATGCTTACTTTCTGCCATCCCTGGTACCCGCTGAGACTTTTACTCTCTCCCCTTTTCTGTCTAGTTGTCACAAATTATCCGTATTAATAATGTGAGTTCATTTGTATGCTGCAGTAGCAAGTTGTCTTTTTACTCTTTTTTTCCAAAGTTTCTTCTTCTTCTCCTTCTCCTTCTTCTTGTCACTCTTGTTCTTGTCTTACGCTGCACTTTCTCCTCCTCCTGCTTTTGTCCACCTCCTACTCCTGCTTTTTCTTCTTCTGCTTCCCCTTCTTCCCCTTATTCTCCTTCTCCTTCTCCTCCTCCTCCACCTCTTCCTCCTCCTCCTTCTCCTTCTCTTTTTTCACCTTTCTGTCTTCTTTACCCAGTATGTTATGTTTAACTCTATACTTTCTTCTGATATAAAAGTTGCCATTTCCTGCTTCTGTCTGACTGTTCATAACACTACATATGTTTTTGCATTCTTTTTTCTTTTTTGTTTCAAGTCAAATAGACTCCTTCAGTATTGCTTGTTTTGCAGGTTGTGTGTGAGAAAGTTCCCTCGACTTCTGTATGCCCGGAAAGATTTTCTTCCTCCTTCATATCTCAAGGTATTCTTTGCTGTATATATTATTCTTGGCTCATAATTTGTCTCATTCCATAATTTGAACATTTGATTCCACTCTCTCGTACTTATAGAGATTCTGCTGAAAAATCTGATAAATCCAGTGGGCTTTCCTGTATAGGTTACCATCTTCTTTTCCCTGGCGGCCTTGAATATTCTTTCTTTGTAGTAATTTTTTGACAGCCTGAATACAATGTGTCTTGAAGAAGGCCTGCTGGCATTGAAGTAATTAGGTGTCCTATTGGCTTGTTCAATTCGTGGATCCAGTATTTTCTACAAGTTTGGGAGGTTCTGATCAACTATTTGTTTGTATAGACTCTCTGCTCTCTTCTCCTTTTCTTCTCTGTCTGATAGGCTGATTATTTGTATGTTGCTCTTTCTGAAGGAGTCAGAATGTTCTTGCAGGGGTCTTTCATTCCTTTTAAGTCTCAAGTCTCTCTCTTATTCCATCTGTGCAATTTCCAAATTTCTATATTTCATGTCACTGATTCCTTCCTCCATCTGGTCAACTCTACTTCCTAAGCCGGCTATTTTAGTCATTTCCTTTATTGAGTACTTAATCTCCAGAACTTCTATTTGGTTCTTTTTAAAAACTTCAATCTCTCTGGTAAAATTTTCATTGTGTTCTTTGATTGTGCTTCTGGGTTCATTAAACTGCCTGTCTCTGGTTTCTTGCAACTTGTTGTGTGTGTGTGTATGTGTGTGTGTGTGTGTGTGTGTGTGTGTGTGTGTGTGTGTGTGTTTCCAGAACTGCAATCTTGAATTCTCTGTCAGTTAAGTCACTTATTTCCATGTCTTTAAGTTCATTTTCTGGAGACGTTGCATTCTCTTTTTGAACTGTCCTGTTACCTTCATTATTCATGGCAATTAGTGAATTATCATTTCTCTACCTAGGCATCTATAGGTGTGGTTATTGCAACATGTCTGTAGGATGAGGTCCTTCTTTTGTTTCACACTAGGTGCTGGTAGAACGCTTAATTTTCTCTCTGACTGCAGTCTTTTATTCTCTCTCACACACTGTAGTGTGATATTTTCTCAGCACTGTTCCTGCTTCTCACTCAATGGCAGCATTACTTGGAAAGTAGGCTTCCCCTCTGTAAGATGGTCACCTGGGTATCAGTGTACCACATCCGTTGTGGAATGTGGAGAGCTTCTGAAGTTCCAAAGTTCTTCCTGCACCAGATTCAGGACCTGTGTGTTTCCGTGGCTGTGTTTAAACCTGCCGGGACCTGCCCTGATTGGTGGGAGCAGGAGCCAGGTGGGTTGTGAGAGGTGGCTCTGAGCAATGGCATCCACTACCAACACGTGCCAGTCCTGCGCACAAAGCTCCCTACCCTTCACCGGAAATAGTTGGACTGTGAAACTGTGGCTGCAGGCCGCAGTTCTCAGAACTACAATCATCTGTTCTTTTGATCTGGTACTTTTATTGTTCCACTTCTGGCACTCACAGTTGGTGGTGGGGCAAACATTGGGAGGGTAAGGAGGAGTTGGCTAGGCTCTATGCTTATGCCTTTCATCCTCTGCTTGGCAGGAAAAACGCATCTGTCATTTTCACCCTTCGTACCTTAGTCTTTGCTCCCAGGTCTCTGCCGTGAGCTTTGGATTCAGGGGGTTATATGCTTATCACTCAGGCAGGACTGTGGGCAATAAAGGGAGTCCAAATTCTCCCTGGTCCCCTGACTGTGTTAGCTTCAGAATGCAGAGAGTTCTGAGCTTTGGGCTCCGGTTGGTGTCCATCCTATAATTCATGGGGGTCATACGTCTCCACTCTTCCAAATTCTCTCCTCCCCTGCTCACCCGATTTGTCCACCTATTGATGAGTTCAGTTGCATGTCTCTTAGTCTTGCCTGTCTGCTGCACAGGGTGTTCTGTGCAGTGGATTTATAGCTGCTCAATTTGTTGTACATTCCAGGGGAGATTTCAAGAGTCTCACCTCATGCCACATTTGTATGATGTCATTGCTTCTGAGTGATCTTGAATATGGCCTACTTATCCTAAGAAATACTGATTGCCCACTGGGCAGTTAGGTTTCCTTGTGTGCTTTGTGATTCGTCAGGTCTACCTCATGTTAAGAGAGACCCTTCGTGGTTCTGAGCACTATTTGTGTTTCACTGTTATTCCCTACTGGTTCTGTGTTCTACCAGTATGTTTTCAGTGAACTTTCATGATGTTCATAGTGCCCTGGTCATCGTGAATGATTGCTGCTGGCGGTGTGTTTTGCTGCATGGCGTGAGTATCCCTTATTCCAATGTTCAGTTGGTGTTCCTAAGTGCCTCATGGTGGTCCTCACATATCTCTGGTTGTCCTGAGTGCCACCTGTTAGTACTGAGTGTCTGAGTAATCTCAATAAAACACTAGTGATTTTGAATGCCTTGTATTTAGTGTACAATTGACAGTGGTGGTCCTGTGTTCCATAAAAATACCTTCCTGTTTGCCTCTTAATCCATATCAGACCCTGGTGTTTAAGGGGGAATGATGGTTCTAATTATACCATGATGTTTCTGAATGCCTTCTGAAAACCTGGTTCTCCCAGGAATCTTTTGTTAGTCCACTGTGAACTTTTGTAATCTTTGCAAACCATTTGTTGTTGTGCACAAATGCTATGCTTCAGATACAGTCCTTTTCCCTGTGAGTGTTTCCAGTCATCCTGGTAGTTTCCTGTTTTCTGTCTGATCCATGGTGGTTCTGGGAAATTCTGGTTATCATCAGCCTTCGGGCATTATCTTCATAGGTCATGTTTTCCATGAGTGCCTTTTGGTTGTCCTGTTTCTTGCCATTTTTCCTTAGCACCTATTAGTTGTCCTCAGTACTCCTTGTTTTCCCGAGTGCTCTTGGCTGTTCCAGAGTGTTTTCTGGTGTTCATGACAGATCCCAGATTTTACTGGTTGCTTCATGCTCCTATTGAACATTCCTTGCTTCTTTTGCATGAAAATGTTTTTGTTGTTGTTGTTTGTTTGTGTGTTTTTTTAATCACCACCACATTATTCCTCAGTGCTCTCTTGTTTTTCTGAGTTCACCCTGGTGCTTGTGGGGCATCCTGTTAGGTGAGATAGCCGTATATATCTCCTTATTGCATCTTGATACACGTGAATACATTCTCGTGTTCCCCAGTTTTCCCATAGTGGTACTAAAGGATGACAAGTATTAATTGGTGCCCCCTGGAAATCCTAGCGTTGTATGATGTTCCTGTAAGGCTCCTGAAATTGCTGATAGTTCCATGAAAAGTTTGACAGTATCATGATGTTCCTTGATGCATCCTGGTCATTCTGACAGCATCCTTTGTCATTGGAAGTGCAGCCATGTTGACCTAATGGCACATGTTTATACAAAGCACCTGAACGTACCTGACAGAGCTTGATTCTCTTGGGTATATTATTGTGGTAACTGAGGATCTATTAGTGGACTTATACTACCCTGGTATACCGGAGTGACTTTTCTGGGTCCGTGATTACACTGGATATTTATAAGTACACGCTGGTGGACATCACTGGTCTGTGCGTGGTCCTGTAGATTTCAAAGAGTTTGAGCATCCTATTACCCATGTTACTTTCAGGTGACTCTGACAGTGTGCTGGCGTCGATGAACATTTCTTGTTTACCTTAGTTTTTATAATTATCCTGAAAAGTATGCAGCAGTCCTGAATGCCACACCGTGGCTCTGATTTTCTACTGTTTGTGCTATATGCACCCTGAATATTTTTTAATTCCTGATTGATGCATGGTATATACATGGTTGCCCCTCTGCACTGCTTGGTTTTCCTGACAAGCCCCTGGAAGTCCTTATAGTGCTGTTATCTTTAGCATCACACAGTTTTATTCTATGGACCCTGTTGCCTGAGTCTATTTCTGTGTTGCTGCTAGTTCCCCATTGGCCCTTAGCACGTCATATTTGTTCTGTTTTGACATGTAGTAAGCCGTGGAACTCCATGGTGTTCTTGGATGCCCTCAGCTGCTCATAGTGTGCCCTGGTATTTGTGATGTCCACTGCTGGTTCAGTGACCTCTAGTCATATTAAGGGCAACCAAGAGGTTGTGATCGCCACTTGGAGGTACTGAGCAACTATTAATCCTGATGAAAGCCTGTGCATCCTGAGTGCTCCCTAAGTTGTCCTGAATGGACTCTGGTGCTCTGGAGTATACACATTTTGATTGTTCTATGAGGACCCTCGTGATCCTGTTGAGATCCAGTGGCACTCATAATGCCTTCAGGATCTACTAGTTTTCCTAAGGGAACTGATGTTGTACAGAATGTATGGACTGAGTGCCTGGTTCTGCTCCTCTCATCCCCATGTGGTCCTGTTTGCCCCTTGTGGAGCAGAGAACTCCTGCTGATCATGACTGAAACCATGACATAGTATGTTGTGTGTGTGTCTTGAACAACCAGACATTTTTGTGATAATTTCATGGTGATTTTGAGTGTTGCCTGGGTTTTCTGGTTTTTCTCTATTTTGTAAACTTGTCCAGATTTGGTCCTGCCACCGATTTGTGGCCCTTAGCACTTTTGGATATTCCTCATGTGACCAGTTAGACTGAGTGCCTTGTGTTGGTCATCACTGCCTTTTGGTGGACTTCAGATCTTTTTCGTCTTGCTGATTATTTTATGTGCTACTTGGTACACAGTTCACTTTGGTCCTCAGTGCTCTATGTGGTCCCGAGCCCACGACGTTTTTCGTGATATTGTGCAGGTCGACATGAGTCAACCTGAGTGCCTGTTGGCACTCTTTAAGGACATGTGAGTTCTTCAGCAATGTTTGGTGTTTCCCAGAACACTCTGATGGACTGTTTTTGTAAAAGTTTTCTGTGAGTTGGCTGCATTTTTTATGTGTATAAAGCCAAAGCTCTGGTTATCTTGAGCTTTATTGTGATTTTAAGTTCCTCCTGGTACTGCTGAGCATTTGAGGACTTCCAGTCACCACTGGTGGTCCGGGTAAATCCTTCTGGTCCTAAATGACCATTGTGTCTCTCTTGTTAGTGTCTTCCTCTTCTTGAGTGTTTCCTTGTGAAACTAGGCCACCACATAATCCTCACTCAGACCCGCTGATCTTGGCCATATGGCTGTTTCAAGCAATTCCTGATGTTCCCGGGTACTCTTCAGATGATTTAGGTAAGGTTGGTTTTGCTGAGTGCCATTTCGTGGTCTTAAGGTTTTGTTTTTGTTTTTGTTTTTTTGTTGTTTTTTCCTGGTTGTCCTCAGTGAATGTTGTCAATATCTTGGTGATTGTCCCATGACCTCTATCCTGGACAGCCCCTTGTTACTCTGTATATCATTGCTTGTTTTCTTAGAACGTAATTGTCCTCTATCGCCTTCTTTTTTTTTTTTTCCATTATGAGATCTCGTCATCAATGAGCCCTGGCAGTCTTGAGAGACATCTGGATGATTTTTATGTCCCAAGTGTGGGTTAAGCTATCCATGTTGACCATGATTTCCTAGATTGTCATGGCATTTGTTGATGTACCTGGAGTTCCAGTGAGAATCAATGTACCCTTGTGGTGCTCAGGCTTATGTAGGAATCTGACTTATGCCTAGGTGTCTTGGTAGAACCCTTATTGTTTTATGCATCTGCTTGTGGCTCTCAGTGCACTTTCATAATGTGTATATACCCTCTGCTTAGACCTTGTCATGTGTACGTAAGACACAAGCACTTGATGGTGGTCCTGGATTTATCCTGACTGCCCTCAGTGGATTTTGGTTATACAGCAGTAGTTGTGAGCACCTGCACCTTCTCCTAAGTCATAACTGGCACTCTTGAAATTAGTGATTGTCCAGAGTGACCACAGTATTCCTGATTGTACAGTGATCATCCTTTTCAACCCCTGGTACTGTTAGGTGTCAATGTTGGCCTACAGAGCACATTGTGGAGCTATGCAGCCAGTGGTTTACCTGGAAACTTCATGGCACTCACAGTATCATGTTGATGTGATGGAATTTTCTAGTTTCTCACAGTGTTGTAGTGATTTTGTGCTCCCTGATCAGGTGTACCTGATTATGCCCTGGTCGTGTAATTTTCCAATGCGTGTCCTGAGCACTACTTCACAGAATTGAAGTTACCCACCACCATGGACATAAGTAAGTTCTGGAGGTGCAGAGAAACTCCTGGTGGTGCTGGAAGACACAGTCAGTCCTGAACATAATGGGATATTCATGGGGACCCACACATAATCCTGGGTGCACCATTGATCCTATAAGCACTTTCAAGATCCTAATTCTCCACTGATTTTTTTAGCATTTTCTGGTGATTCTGAGTGACCTCACGTTGTACTGATTGAGCCCTCATGTTTCTGAGGACACCTTGGCATTTTCACATGGCCCTGGTAATACTCAGGAACAGAGTAATTTTGACAGAACACTGGAACTCCTTTGAACCAGGTGGCACCCCTGAGTGTCATTTGTGGTCTCCTAGTACTTACATGCATCTTATAAGGCAATAGTTGTGTTGAGTGACCGTTGGTGATTGTTGTGATTCTTGGCTGTCATAGAACCCACTGCAATTCTTGTAAGATCTTAAAGTTTCTGTGGTACCTGATTGGTCCTGAGTAATCTCTGTGCTCCTGAGTACACTGTGGTGGTCCAAAAGCAGTCAGGTAATCCTGAGCATTCAGGTAAGCCTGATAGTGCTGTGGCCTTTCTGGATGTGTCTCAATGTTCCTCAGTACCCTCCAGTGAACCTCGTATATTCCTGAATTTCCTGAGCACACCCTGCTGACACCTATGGATATCTTGTATTGTCTGTAGTGTTTTCTAGGGTCCCCTTGTTGCCAATAAATCAATGGTTACTTTTCATGCCTTCTGATGTGCCTGATGATGCTCTGGTGGTCCTGACTGCATCATGGAGTTCGTGAGAGATGCTGGTTTTCAAGTCCATTTTCTGGTATTCCTGAATGCCCATTGGAACTTTGAGCAAGTACTTTTGCTTCTGGGAATCTCTTGTTGAACTGGATTCCAAATGCATGGCCTGAGAGTTTCCTGGTAAACCTGAGAAACACCCGAAGGGGTGAGACTCCAGTCATGATTATGATAATAAGTACCCTGTTATTTCTGGTTACATCCTGGATCTCTTGAGTGATTAGAGGCTCATGGAAAAGAACCATCAGTTTGCTGAGCAAACACAGCTTTACATTAATTATTCCTGGTGTACTTCATAGTGACTTGGATGCCTTGAGTGCCCTATTTGTTTTTGCTAAGTGCCCCCATGTTTTCCTGTGACAATTCAGTTTTCCATGATACTGCTCTGCCTGTGCTCAGTATTTTAAGGTTACCCATAGTTGCTTGTGATAAACTTCAGCACCGTATTATACACATAGGTGCTCTCTATGCTTTTTAATGCACCGTAATTTTATGAACACCTTTGCTGTTTTTGCTATTGTTCTAGATTTACTCTGTTAACAGCTGAAAAACCATTATTATCCCTGATCATGTATGTATGGTTCTCATAGTACCCTGGTCAACTTAATACCTGTTATTTTGAACACAATTGTGTCACCCTATTAGAGCCAAGTATGTAGATCTGCTCTCCCTTACTTAGGTCTTACTTGCTGAGATCCTGATAAGCCTGAAGGAATACTGTGGGCTTCAAATGGCAATGGAATTCCCCATGCTCTTAGGGGGTCCAATTGAATGGTGACTATTTTTATAAAGGCCTGGAAGATCACAGAGCTTTAGTGGCCAAAACTATTAGAAAGGTGATAATTACCTAAAGGTCCTTCAGGATCTTTTAAGCCCTCAGAAGAAACAGGGGCCCTCAAGATAACTAGATGTTACCCAGGAACACCAAGGGAAGCTGAGACCTTGGAGGTGGCACCAAAAAGAAATAAAAAAAGTAATTACAAAAACTGAAAGGAAGTTATTGCAATAGCCAGGGGATTTTCATAACAACCTGAAAACCATTGTGTAACTGAGCACACAGCAGAGGCTTTTTAGAGAGACAAGGGAACTATCAGAAGTACAATTTAGCTCAAAGGCCACAAAGGCTATCTCAGGGTTACCAGAAGGCCATCAGGACAACTGACAGACATTCAGAGCAACCACTGATTTCTCAGCAAGAGCAGGATGTGTTCACAGTTATCATGGTGCACCCAGGACTTTTAGAGATTGGTCATGTCCATATCAAGAAACTCAGAGCAACCAGACATTTCTGAGGAATGCCACTATTTTCTACAAGTACTATGGTACAATTGTAACCTCCAGGAATGCTTCAGCAGCAAAGGGGACATTCAGATTGAAACAAGTAACTCAGGGCAAACTAAGTATTTCAGAAGTAGAAAAGGCCACTCAAGAACACCAAAGATCTCTAAGGTGCAATTGGGAATGTAGACAATCACTAAAGCATTGTCCAAAGAACTTGGGCATACTCAGTACCTCTATTAATTAGTAATTCCATCAGGGGTCTCCCAACAGCCTTTGTATGTGGTTTAGCATCACCATGGTTTTGTCAAGATTCTAAAGCCTGCTCATAACTACCAGAAGAATTGAGACCAGTGTGAGGCATGTTGTATTTCAGGACAGCAATCTACATTACAAACAACAGCCAAACACTTTAGAAACCATTCAGGGAAACAAAGACATACCCAGGAGCAGCGGCACCATTTGATTTTATTGAGCACCTGGGAAACACAGATGGCGACTAAGTTGTCCTCTGTATTTCACTGGTGTTATCACATGGCTCCAGGTGTTTTCACTGCACCACTCCTGGTCCAAGAGACCTTTCTGGACCAAGGGACCCTTGTTGTTACACTTAGCACTCTGATTGCCCTGAGTGGCTTTTTGTGCTCCTGTTTTCACCCTTGTGATTTGTAGCCTCCCTCTTTGTTTCATGTTGCACTCAAATCAATTTGAGTAACCCCACCTGCTCCTGAGGGTATATTCGTTGTTTTCAGTAGAAGTTTTCTCTCCTCCATTTTCACAGTGATTGTCCTGAATGGTCCTTTATGATACTGTGAAGCTCCTGGTAATCTTGGTGTTTCTACTAGTGCCCTGGTGCTTTTGAGCAGCTCCTTCTTGACCTGTATACCCCGTGATGATTGTGAGTACTTCTTGGTTATCCTGCATTTTCCTTCATGATCTCAACTGCCCTTACAGGTCTTCTGTTCTCCTCAGTGTTGGTGTGCCTTGGGACTTTGGGGATTCCTGAGTTTCTTCTGTGGTTTTTAATGACAGCAGGTGACTCTTCATCCCTCCTGATGAAATAGTTAGTGCATTTGTAGTCCCACAGACCTCCTCATTTCTCACGGTATCTCATGGTTATGGTGATGTCTCCCAAGTGATTTTGAGCATTCTCTGGATTTTACCGAAGCCCTTTGTTAGCCTCATCATCTCTTTGTTGTTTTTAATCACTGTTAGTGCTCTGGAGCACAGGGGTGGCCTTGAATTTACTATAGTTTTCCATACCTGGCCCTAGTTTTTCTGTGTGCTTCTACTCTTTCCTAGATTCCACTTGTGTTACTGAGCTTCCCCTTGTGACTCTGTTAACAGATTACCGATCCCTAAAAATCTCTGTTATCCAAAGTCCTTCTGGTGATCCTGAGTTTAAATCAGATTTCCTGGGTACCCAGTGGTGTTTCTTGTCATCTCTCTCACTGATGTGAGCACCCTACAATGATTTTGTAAGGCCTGGTCATCCTCACCACTTCCTGGTTCCCCTGATTGCCTCCTCATTGTCCTCAGCCCTCACCTGCGCATTTGATCTCATTATTGATTTCCTGAAAGTTCCTTGTTTGTCCTCAAGAGTTTTTGCTTCTCCTTAGTGTCACCCCTGGGTGTAATTGGGTTTCTGCCTTTTTTTGTGGATGGCCTCAGTTCCTCTGTTCAAGGTGGTAATTATTTGGGCATGCAGGTTATTGTGACCACTAGTCACCCTGACAGTATTTTAGTGCTTGTGAGCACCTCTTGGCTGTAATGGGTCCCTATTAACACAGATGAAACCATGGTTGCGTGGAGTACCATTCTGGTGGTCTTGAGACCCCCGGTGGTTTGAGTACACCTTCCATGGTATCGTGAACAACCCATGCCTTCAGAGACCCCTACTGGTAACAACAGCACCTTCCTTATCTGCAGTGGACATTGATGGCATTGGTTGTTCAGCCTACTCAGGTTCTAACTCTGCATTTTGGTAGAGGCAATGTCTTATCTTTCAGCCTGCCCACATTGATGTTAAAAATCTTGTGGACTTGAAGCCATATGGTTAATTGAAGGTTCTTCTGTTATGATAGGGAACACATAGTTTGTCCTAGCTGACCTTGTGTAGTTTTCTACAAAGCCAGGTCTTCTTTGTTTTGGACCTGTGATCCTGAGTGCATAGTGTTTGTTCTAAGTGTCTTTTGGTGTTTTTGATAGAACACACTTGTCATGTTAGTGTTTAGTTTGAGTGAAGAATCCACTCTCCACTTGAGTGTATTCTGTTTGTCCTGAGCCCACAGCAGGTTTGGTAGAATGTCCTGGTATCCCTGGGTCACCAATGATTTTGGAGTGTTCCCTAGTGGTTCTGGGTGTTCTAGTGCATGTAAGCATTCCTAGCATCTGCTGGTGGACCAGTGCACTTTGTTTATTTTGAGAGCATCCTTACTATCTAAGCATCTCCGGGTTTTCTGAGTACATGCAGGATGTTTGGGGCACATTCTAATGGATTCACTTAGCTCCTTGATTGACCAAAGATTTTCTGGTTGTTAGAATTTCCCTTAGCTGATAACGAGGAATGCGACAATTTTCTTCTGTTCCTCTGTTTGTGTTCAGGGTATTTTGTTAGTCTAATGGATCCAAAATGGTCCTGATGAATCCCATGTTTCTGAGCTAATCTGGTTGCCCTCAGTATCCCCAGTTGTTCAGGTAATCCTCTTTATGTCCTTTGTGTTGCCTGGAAATACAATGTTGCCACAGTTGTGCCTAATTGCCTTTGCAGTTGTGTGTGATGTTTGTTATAACAGGGTGATAGTGGCTATCAGTAGTTAGTGATGCTCATTATTTGTTCTGGGTGTTTTTCATGTAGTGATTGGTGCTAAGCATATTTAGATTGCCCTGTGTGCCAAGTAGAATACGTCTGTGTCTTCCACTTTTCCTGTGCACCCTGGTCATCCTAAGGACAACATTGTTGGTCCTGATATCTGCAGTGAGGTACTGAGAGTTTTGGGGATGATGAGTATTTCCCGCTGGCCTTGAGTGACCAGTTTATCTTGCGCACTTTCTCATGATCCTGTGCGTCCTTTGGGAGTTATCAACACCTAATGGACTTGAACACTGTACATTTGTTTGATAGGGCCATGTTGTCCTGCTCACCAATTCATGATTTCAACAATGCCTTGGCATTCCTGTCTATCTGATTGTCCCTTGAATTTCCCCCATACTGAATGGTAATCTCTGGAACTGTCAGCAAGAACAAACACTTAGGAGTCAACAACTTCCTTATTTTTTATCTTCAATTGCTTTTCTTAAATTTAAACAAATATCTCACACAGCCTCTTATGACATTTGAATACATTTTTCCCACAGTGTTTTTTAGCAGTTACAGCAGTATTCATTTAACTTTTGAATGACCCATGAAGTCACCTTTCTTAGAAGAGAGTAGTGTTCATTAAAACATCAATGACTTTTTATTCATTATTAGGAGAGTTGATATGCCTTTCATGTTTACCTTCATAACTTTGTAATTCCATGTGTATTTCTTTATATTTTTGTTATGTTTTGTTTTTTCATGTTATACATTGTAGTGTTTTCCATTTTGTTATCAGGCAGAATGACAAAATTGTATCACCAACCCTGCTATACACTTGTCAAAGCTGACTTTTATTTTTGGTGTATAAGAGACAGAGGAAAATGGACTGGTTTATACTAACACTGGGCTACAGATTTCACAAAGAGTTAGGAATATAATTCATTGTATTGAATAATTGCTGGCTCTGTTGTGGGTTTAAAATGGGATTGATTGAATGTTGGGTATTAGAGGAATAAAATGAGAATAAAATTGAATTGGATTCCCCAGAAAACCTCAGAATTGAAATTACAGTTTTCAGGGAGACATTTAGGGTTCAATGTCTTGATGAATGTGTTTATCCTAGGTGTTTTAGTATCATTAGGCCCAAGTTTAATGGGGTGATACAATATGATTACCTCTATGACTATTTTACTGTATGAAAAATGGATTGGGCTATTCTACTCTTTAGGACATTTCCCATAGAAATTTTTGGAAAAAATTACCTTTAAAAGGTCATTATATGTATACCTTATGCATATATATATGTACATATTTTATATATATATACATATAATCTCCTATGTATAGTTCATATGTGTGTGTGTGTATATATATATATATATATATATATATATACACACACACACTTAGATACGACTCATACCATTGTTTAATAATATAGCTGGTATTTTCTCCACAATGCCAATTGCATCCTGAAACACAGACATCAAAGGGAAAATCAAAGTGTGATTCTGCATTGGCAGTGTAACATCAGGAAACTGCAGCCAATATAATATATTGAAAGTGCTTTTAATGCCAGTGAGAATGTTCTTTGCCTTAGACAGAGAACTATGTCTACTTAAGCACTTATGAAAGAGCAACATGCTCGCTTAACAGCTTTCACTCATATTGTATACAGCTATCAATCATTTTGTGCTCAGGATGAATTCAAAGAAAGATATGGTTTTGTTCAATACATTTGTATGATTGATTAGGTTTTCAATTAGGTTAACATGATTAGGTTAACAATTATAAACATACCCCTTACGTACTGGTAGCATATGTATTTACACCAATGGTATCTGAGAGAATATTATTGTCTTCAGGTCTGAAAACTAAGGGCTTCTATTGAAACAAATTGTTGCTGATTACTTAATCTTTCCAAGTGTTGAAGGAATCAACATGATAATGTTCAACTGGTAGGGAATATTCCAGTTGTATTTAATCAGAGTGTACACAAAGATAAAGTATGTCATGTCAACAATGACATATAATAGCAGACTAGTTCACTCAAAACTAATAATCCTAAAACCTTTAATCAACACTGGAGAAGAGTATGTATGTACAAGGATTTTTCGTGTAAGTCAAGACTGTACTTGCTTGGATCTCACTTCAATCAAGTTTTCCAAAAGGAGGTGATATCTACTCTATGCACCTCCCCCCCCCCCCCGGATTGTCTCCTTTTCCATGATGCAAAGACCATCTGGTGGATCATGTGACCCTCAGTTCAAAAAGTTGTAAGTAGCTGGGTGGGTGCGAATCGGCACAGGTTTAATCAAAATTTAATGGTGTATATTGAACTGTCTAGCTATTCAGCTTCCAAACCAGTTACAATTATGCACATATAAACACTAAGCGGACAGACCCAGTGGCAGAACTCAATTCAATAAGCGTATTTCTCACTCTGGTATTTCTTGTATTTCCTGTTGGAAAACTAGTACTTACAAATAAAAGAAATTTCTCTTTTTGGTCTCTATTGTGAAAACCTGGATGCAGCACATGACTGACCTGCCTTTATGATTTTTAAGATGTATATTATTAGATCAATTGTTTAATGAAGACTATAAGGAGAGCTGCTAATGTAGCCTACCTGAATTTCAGGTTTTCATAGCACATGACAACATTTCTACCATTGGTGTTGAGCTTAATAACTTGGACCCTATAAAAGTGAGGTAAAGGCTCCTTTTCAACCACACTTACGAGTCCTGTTTCACTTGCCTATATAATCTCTTGGTAAACATCATGTTATATGAGATGTTGTCGCAGTGTGATTTTGCCACTTTTGCAACTAGCAGGGCAGTAAAGCTACCTTGATATTGCTCACAATTTTTGAACACACAGTGTTAATTTTGCATTCCAATTGCCTAAAGCACAGAATTCTGTTCGAATACCTCAGAACTTCTGGTCTTTCCTTAGGTGCATTTATCATTCCAGCACTGTTGCATTTTTGAAATTTTTACATCTGCCTTTAGGGCAACACGAAAAAAACAAGAGTGTTACATGGTTAATTCATTTTCACTAACACATGCAGGTATTTGTTATCATTGCATATAGAGTAGAGTACTAATGCAGTCCACACAATGATAACAGGTAGGTTGATTGCACAATACGATGATTTCAAATGAGACACTACATTAACTTGAGTAGTCCTGAATATATTGTTAAAGGAACACAGTTTATGTGATGGACATAGATATAGATGATGATATAGATGATATAGATATACAGATACAGATATAGATAAAGATATAGCTATACAAGTCATAAACTTCTGAATTTCTGGATGAAACTTCCATTTAAGTAGTGGCTTGTAGAAACCAACATAGTAACCAGTACAAGGTTGGAAACATATTTTGGGTTAAAAAATACCCAAATTGAAATATCCAAAATATGAACACAGCAGCATTTTGACTTTTGGCATTATAAAATTCATAGAAATAGTTAACATTATATTTCACTGCTTAACCTAGATTCAGTGACGGACTCAGAGGCTACCATAGCTGCCATCTATCTCATTGCTAATGAAAGCAAAGTGATTGTGTTAAAGAGGTAAAATAAAACAATAATGTATTGAAAACCATTGAAGTGGTGCCATATTTGGCAAATAAAATAGGTATTCACTAGTTTCATTGACATCTAATCCATTGCTCATTCAAAAAACACTAAACATATGTTGCATGAGATGTACTGTGGTAAAGCTTTGCTGATGTCTCTGTTCAACAGTGAAAACTGGGGAAACGCACATCTGAGATTACATCTGTGCTGAGATGGTTAACTAGTGTTCTATAGACAACAAGAGAAAACAAAGCCAGGGGTGAAGAGCTTGGGTGAATGTGTAAGACAGGAATTTTTAGAGCTGAATATTACTTTCTAAATCTAGTCGTCAAATGGACAGAACTCAAACTTCTAGAGCCCCTGAGATCAACAGAAGCCACATATGCAAGGTGTATGTTAGCCAAGCTCAGGCTCTTGGTTCAAAATCAAACAGATATTGAATGCAAGCTTATGGAATTCAGCCCGTTTTTGGATGGAACATAAGGAACATAAAAACTATAAAATGATAGAATTGAATCATAAGAGGAAATAAGAGACATGAATAAGTAGAAATGCAATGAATGCATTAGAAAAAATGAAGATTTTATGCTATCAGATGCAAAATCCGGCTAGATGCTGACAGTCATAAATTTGATGATGCTATTCTGTGATCTTTATTATTTCATTTGAGTGAATTTGGCACAGTGGTGATCATAGCTATTGAGCTGGTTGAGACTGTGCTGTATTTTTAAGACTGTGAGGTATTTTAATGAAGATGAACTCTAGCGGTGCAATCCACACCATAGAATTAAAAAGTACTGGAAGAAAAATAAATGAACTTTAGAAAACACCAAAGTAAATACTGTGTATTACCATGATGTAAATTTATTTTGTAAGAATCCCTTTTATGTAGTCCTAATTTAGAATCCCATTTGATATCTCATTGGTTGTTTCAGAACTTCCTTAAGTCATGTTACTTATTTTCATATTTCACCCATGAATTTATCTTCTTTAAATCTTTAAGTAGATACTCTTTACTTAAAGGAATGTTCACTAATAGTCCAATCTAATGACCAGTATATGCAAATATTCAATATAGAACTCAGAGCCTGTCGTTGAAAGAAGGCATCATTTGAAACTCAACTATTTCACATAATAAGGACAAAGAAATCATAAAGTTGTACATGTAAGTTTATTGTTGGAATAAAGTATATAAGTACTTCTGCTGATATTTGTCAACATCCATTTTAACATTTGCTCTGCTGCATATCCTTGTGGGTGTTTGGCAATAATAAAGATGGTTCTATAATGCAGGGAATGTATGATGGAGAGGCAGCAAATGTACCAGCTATTATTGGCATTGGAAACCATGGGGTACCTTTCATTTGTAGAGTTAGAAAGATGAGCATCTGTAACCTATAAATCAGGAAACTGATGAAAGAGTACAAGCCACTACCATTTCAAAATTGCATCTTTGTAAGTGAGAAATATGTAGGAATGGGAATTAGATGTTGTGGTGCAATTCAAATCAAAATGTGCGAGTAGCTGCTATGAGAGTGTAAATGAAAGTGGTCAAATAATTTGAAATGTCATTTTGGTACAGTAGAACTTGTTTTTAGGGTCTAACTGAAGTTGATGAGGAAGAAGATACATTGTTGTTATTGGAGCTGTTGTATGAGCCAGTCTGTAATCAGAAGCAGGCTTCATCTTTTGTGGCATATTTAAATATGTGGAGTTATAGTATACATTCTTTACTGTGTCAGATATAAAACCAGTATTATGATTATTTATATTACACCTTGGCCGAAAGTGCTTATTGTTTAATCTTGAACTGGTGATAGTAACTGAGAAGCATATTTCAAACCAACTCTTTTTGTTTTATTTGTAGTACCTTGCTTAACACAGACATGGCTTTTGTTGTTGTTGTTGTTGTTGTTGTTGTTTGTTTGTTTGTTTTTTTCCCTGCTAGAAAGTCATGGAGAGAAGGACATCTTTGAAAAATCCTTCAGAGTTTACTGAATCCAATGAGATTTAACCATTGAGTTAAACTCGTCCTGCTCCTTCTTTCAAATATGTTGAAAGTGGCTTTCCTTTCCATAATTTCTTATTTTAAAAAATGCTCCCCATTACTACTATAAAACTTCCATTCTCATCACACCAAATAGATTTAAATCACTTGCTGACAGATATTTTCCAAAATTTTCTGGGAAGGTTCATACAATGAATATCATGATCTTGGACATCAGTAAATTGGTGGTGTGAGACAAGTCTACAGAAATCTCCCCTAGAGTTTACAACAAATTGAACAACTATAACTCCACAAAGGACTCCCTGCACAGCAGACAGGCAACATGAAGATGCTCACTACTGCATTCACCTAAATGTGGGCAAATTGCATGAGCAGAGGAGGAGGGAAGAGAGAAGTGTGGAGACGGGGCACAGGCACAGGACGCAGAAGTAGCTCAGTGCTATGAGCTTGCGTCATCCCAGAACTATTGCAGCTGTGGGAGATGGAAGAACTTGGACTGCTCAGGCTCCATTTATGGCCTACAGGGCTGAGGGTACAGCATATAACATGGTTGAAACAAAAGCTCATGGCAGAGGCCTCAGAACAAAGACTGAGAAAGAAGGCTGAAAATGGTGGTTTAAGCCTTCACTGTTACAGAATGGAAGCCTTATGCACTGAGATTGGCCACCCACCTCCTACCCTCCCAAAGCTCACCACGCCCCAACCTGCCCAGTGCTAGAAGCGGAACAGAGTTGTGTCAGATCAAAAGAACAGAATACTTTCAGTTCT
>NW_027423854.1:0-32561 GCF_036562045.2 Rhinolophus sinicus | reverse complement strand
TATCATCTGTTTGTCCTGAGTGTGTTCTCCTGGGGTCAGAGTTCAATAGTGTTTCTTAGCACAACTGGGATGTTGTTGCATTTACCAAAATGTCCTGAGTGTCCACTAGTGATGATGGGTGCTTACTGGTATCTTGATATTTTCTCTGATTTTCTGGATTCTTATGTTCAAAATCCTACTGATTCTATAATTCTTGGGTGTTGTGGCTCCTCCAATTGTCCAGAGAGAGACTCAAAGATGTTGGGGATACCCAGTGGTTGTTATGAGTCCCCCATGATTCTAATGATATCACACTCATGCTTTTGAGATCTTGAGCTTTTAGAGGCTACTGGTAATTCTGACAATGCCCTATTACCCTGAAGTAATTTCTAGTTATGTGGAGAATTTTATTGTACACTTCCTGTGCTCTTGTGGTTCTGAGTGAACCCAGTGTTCCCAGCTCCTCCTTGTTTTAATGACAGTACACTGTTTTCTGTCAAAGTATTCATGGTCTGGTATGAATGCTAGTTGTCCTGAGGCCACGTGGTGGTGGTCCCCTGTCGTTTCTATGCTTAGCCGTCTTGTACTTTCCCGCCTAGTTGTCCTGAGATGTCCCTATTTGTCCTGAGAGAACCCTGGTCATCCTGGGATTCCCTATATGGTTTCATCAAACTACTGCTGTCTTCATAGACCTCATGTAATCTTGAGTAGGTGTTGGTCACTATGTGCTTGACTGTTGCTAAGGAAATATTTATGACTCTGACTGTCCCCTGATGATTCTGAGAGAACCTTTGTGGTGCTGTTTCCAGCTACTTTCTACTGACTGCCAACTCAGTTTACCAGTGCCCTGGTATGTGTTGCCATGTTAGTCCTGAGTACTTCTGCTAATGCTGGATGACCCCTGCTTGCCAGAGTGACCTCTGGTAAACATGGGACTCACGGTTGGTGCTGAATATTTACTGGGGCTCCCAGTTGACCCTTGTTCATCTGAGTAGCTCCTTTTGGTTTTACAAGTGACTGGGTGTCCATAATTACACCACGTATCCCTGGGTGCTAACTGCACATGTCAGTGTCACTCATCTATATGACAACAACTTGGTGTGTTTTCAGCTCCTCCTGCTAGGTCTTAGTCTCTCCTTGGGTTTGTGATTGCCAGTTACTGGCACCTTGCATGTTCTGATGCTTTCACTGCCTCTGAGATTCTCCTGGTGTTCTTGTGTGTCCCATGTTCATTTGGGGTGCCCTTTCTTTGAACTCATTGACTACCTGCTGCTTCTGTTTCCCATCATGTTCTATTTATATTGAGCAGCCTTGTAATGTGTATAATGCCCTAATGTGTTCCTGAATGTCCTCTTGTTATTCTGATAGAGTTCTGGTGGTTTGGAGAATTTCCTGATTGTCCAGGTCTTTTGATTGTGTTAGAGTTCCCTTATTTGTCCTGAATTCACATTATTTTCCCTGAAATGGTTTTGCTGGCATTCTCATTGCTGTTGTAGTTCAGACACTCTCTTCCTCATTTTCTATATCTCCTAGTTGTATTGAGTTACACCTGGGTGTTTTGTTTATTCTGTCCCGTTTTAGGTAAATACAATAGTGCCCTTAATATGATGATATGCCCTAAGTGTCCTGAGAAGTTGCTGGTGGTCACTGGTGTCACCAAATTTTCAAGAATAACCAAAATGAATTCAACATGATCACTGTTTTTTTTTTTGAGCACTTTTTAGTTATCCCATTACCGCCCTCTTTAACAGCATTTCCCAGATCCTTCAGTCTCCCCTGCTCTGTTTTGTTTTTGACCTGCAATGTCATGTGGAGTTCTCCATAGTAGTCTCAACCTTTCTGAGTGTCTGCTTCTGTTTGATTAAAACCTTATGTTTTTCTGAGTTCCATGGTTGTTTTGGATGCCCAGCCTCTACTGCGCAAGTTCAGGCATTCCTAAGCACTGCTGATTTGTTTTCAGCATTCCCTGGTCATCTTAGGTGCTTCCTATGAGTCCTGGGTTACCCTTAGCAAGCCAGAATACTCCATTTTGATACTTGTAGTCACATGCCTGTGCTGTTAGGTTTGTTTTTGAGAGACAAATTGTGGTCCTCAGATTTCCTGTTGTTCTTCTCTTATATAATTGTTCAGAGTCACCTTGGTGGTTTTGGTTTTACCAAATGTTTGAGAGCATGGCCTAGTACCTGCGTGATTACTGTTGTTCCTGCACATGTACTCATTGTCACGACTGCACCCTGGTGTACTTGAGTGCTTCTTCGTGTTATGGGTTGTCCCAGCTATTCTTGAGTGACCCTACATTATCCTTGGAGACTAACGTTCACTGTGAGAAGTGCTCCTTATATCCGTTGTGTTCCTGAGAATGCTCATGTGCCCTGTGCAAGCACAGTTTCTTTTAACATTACCGTGGAGATATTGAGTGAAACCTGGTGTTTCTGAGAGTTCCTTCATAGTCCTTAGAGTGCCATAGAGGGCTTGTGTTAATTCTTGGTGATAAAGGTGCCCCTGATTGTCATGACCATACTCTGTTGTTTCTGATACTACCCTAATGTGTCTGAAATACTTCTGGTTGTCCTCAGTGTGTGTTGTCTAGTATTTTGGTGATTGTACCAAGACCTCAGTCCTGGATACCCCCTTGTTACTCTGAACATCACTTGCTTGTGTTGTTAGAACCTTATTGTCCTGTATCCCCCTCTTTCTTTTTTCATTGTGAGATATTTTCATCATTGAGCCCTGGCAGTCTTAAGTGTCATCTGAATTAGTTTTTATGTCCCCAGTGTGTATTAAGCTGTTGTCATGCAGCAGCCTAACCATCTGCCCCTTGTGCCTTTCCCTAAAAAAAGAAGAGTCTGTGAAACTGTTCCTTTCAAGGACTTTGCTTTACTTTTGTGCTTACACTTCATGTCTTTCTGTTTGGCCCATAAAAGATGATTTGTCAGCCAATGACGGGTAAGATTTCTCAAGGGAGAAACAACCCAAGCTAGGCAGAACCGTGTGTAGACCAGCAGGAGAATTCACGGGGTCTATAGATGTGGCTGAGTCCCAACTTACCCTGGTTAAGGAGAGCCTCTGCTTATGACTATATCGTCCCCCCACCTGCTTGGGAAGTGAGTCAGTGAAGTGATTACATCAGCTCTCCTTCCATTCTTAGCAATAAGTTTCAGTATATAGGATTTGTCCCTGGGAAGGCACATACCATAATTGTTAAGACATCATGGAACTTTCTGGTTTGGCTGTTTGCAGACAATGGTGATTGTTTTGAATCAGTTTTCTGGTATGATGATGAGACTCACAGACCATGGGAAAAACCATGCTACTTCCGTGTATATCAATAAAAGCCACAAGATGGCCCGATTCGGCACTCTCAGTCTTTTGAGGGTGTGAGACCGTTGGCCCTCTGATTAAAACTTTCTTAATTTCTGTTTCTTTTTTAACCCAACGGTGTCCCTTCTCATTCCCTCACTACCCGTGTTGTGCTGGACGTGACATTAAACTATCCGTGTTGACCACAATTTCCTAGATTATCATGGGCATTTGTTGATGTACCTGGAATACCTGTGGGAATCAATGCACACTTGTGGTGCTCAGACATACATGGGAATCTCATTGTGTTACGCATCTGCTTGTGGCTATCAGTGCCCTTTGGTAATGTGTATATACCTCCTGCTTGGTTCTTGTCACCTGTACAAAGACAAAAGCACTTGACGGTGGTCCTAGATATATCCTGACTTTCCTCAGTGGATTTGGGTTGTGCAGCAGTAGTTGTGAGCACCTGCAGTTTCTCCTAAGTCGTAGCTGCCACTCTTAAAAATTGGTGATTGTCCAGAGTGACCACAGTATTCCTGATTGCACAGTGATCATCCTTGTCAACACCTGGTAGAGTTAGGTGTCAATGTTGGCCCACAGCGCACATTGTAGAGCTATGTAGCCATGGGATTTCCTGAAAACTTCATAGCACTCACAGTTTCATGTTGATGTGATGGAATTTTCTAGTTTATCACAGTGTTCTGGTGTTTTTGTGCTCCCTGAACAGGTGTAAATGACTTTGCCTGGTCGTGTAATTGTCAAATGCTGTCCTGAACACTACATTGCGGAACTGATATTACCACCATGGACATAAGTACATTCCCTAGAGGTGCAGAGAAAATCCTGGTGTTGCTGTAAGACACTTTCAGTCCGGAACATAATGGGGCATTCACGGGGAACCCCACATAATCCTGGGTGTACCATATATCCTGTAAGCATGTTGATGATCTTAATTCTCTACTGAGTTTTTGAGCATTTTCTGGTGATTCTGAGTGACCTCTTGTTGTCCTCATTTAGCCCTCATGTTCTCGAGACTCATGGGCATTCTTCACATGGCCTGGTAATACTCTGGACCAGAGTAATTTTGACAGTACACTGGGACTCCTTTGAACCAGGTGGCACCCCTGAGTGTCATCTGTGGTCTCCTAGTACTTACATGCATCTTATTAGACATCGGTCGTGTTGAGTGACCGTTGTTGATTGTTGTGCTTCTTGGCTGTCATAGAACCCCCTGTAATCCTCAAAAGTCACTAAAATTTATGTGCTACCTGAGTGGTCCTGAGCAATCTTTGTGATCCTGAGTACACTGTGGTGGTCCAAAAGTGGTCAGGTGATCCTGAGAATTCAGGAACACCTGACAGTGCTGTGGCCTTTCTGGATGGGGCTCTATGGTCCTCAGTACCCTCCAGTGAACCTCATATTTTCCTGGATTTCCTAAGCACACTCTGCTGGTACTGACACCTATGGATATCTTGTATTATCTGTAGTGTTTTCCAGGGTCCTCCAGTTGCCAATATATCTATGGTTACTATTAGTGCCTTCTGATGTCCCTGATGATGCTCCGTTGGTCCTGATTGCCTCATGGTATTTGTGAGGGATGCTGGTTTTCATATCCATTTTCTGGTATTCCTTAATTTCCATGGCAGATTTTTGCTTCTGGGAATCTTTTGTTTTCCTGGATTCCAAATGCATGGTCTGAGGGCTTCCAGGTAAACCTGAGATACACCCAAAGGGGTGAGCCTCCGGTCAGGATTATGACAGTGCACTAATATTTCTGGTTACACCCTGGATGTCTTGAGTGATTAGAGTTTCATGGTAAAGGACCATTGATTTCCTCAGGAGCCACAGGTTTACATTAATGACTCCTTGTGTCCTTCATAGTGTCTTGGAAACCCTGAGTGTCCTATTTGTTTTTGCTAAGTGCCCCCCATGTGTTCCTGCAACCATTCAGTTTTCAGTGATACTGCTCTTCCTGTGCTCAGTTTTTTATGGTTGCCCTTAGTTGCATGTGGGCAACCTCGGCATCACATTATACTCATGGGTGTTCTCTACTGCTTTTTAATGCACCTTCCTTTTGTGAATATCTCTATTGTGTTTGCTATTCGTCTAGATTTAATCTGTTAACAGTTTGAAAACCATTATTATCCCTGATCATGTATGTATGGTTTCATAGTATCCTGGTGTACTTGATACCTGTTCTTTTGAACACTATTGTGTCACGTTTTAGAACCAAGTATCTAGATCTGCTCTGTTACTTAGGTCTTACTTGCTGAGCTCCTGATATCCCTGTTGGAATATGGTGGGATTCAAATGGCAATGGCATTTCCCACGCTCTTAGGGGGTCCCATTGAATTCTGATTATTTTTATAAAGGCCTGGAAGTTCACAGTACTTTAGTGTCCAAAAGCAGTAGAAAGGTGATTATTACTAAAAGGTCCTTCAGGATCTTTTAGTCTCTCAGAAGAAACAGGGGCACTCAAGATAACTAAGGCTACCCAGGAACACATAAGGAAGCTGAGACCTTGGAGTTGGCACCAAAAACAAATAAAAAAAGAATTACAAAAACTGAAAGGAAGTTATTGGAATAGCCAGGGGATTTTCAGAACGTGAATGGGACAACCTGTAAACCGTTGTGTAACTGAGCACCCAGCAGAGGCTTTTTAGAGAGACAAGGGAACTATCAGAAGTACAGTTTAGCTCAAAGGCCACAAATGGTATGTCAGGATTACCAGAATGCCATCATGACAATAGAGAGACATCCAGAGCAACTGCTGATTTCTTAGCAAGAGCAGGATGTGTTCACAAGTTATCATGCTGTCCCTAGGACTTTTAGAGACTGGTCATGTCCATATAAAAAAACTCACAGGTACCAGAGAGTTCTGAGAAATGCTACTGTTTTCTAGAGTACAATGGCATTACTGGAACCTCCAGAAGTGCTTCAGCTGCAAACGGGACATTTGGAATTGAAACAAGTAACTCAGGGCAAACTAAGTGTTTCAGAAATAGAAAAGGACACTCAATAACATGAAGAGCTCTAAGGTGCAACTGGAAATGCAGACAATCACTAAAGGGTTGTCCAAAGAACTACATCATGCTCTGTATATCTATTAATTAGTAATTTCATCATGGGGCTCCCAACAGCATTAGTGTGTGGTTGAGCATCACCATGTTGTTGTCAAGATTCTAAAGCCTGCTCATAACTAACAGAAGAATTGAGACCAGTGTGAGACATGTTGGATTTCAGTACAACAATCTAAATTGCAAGAAAAAGCCAAGCACTTCAGAAATCATTCAGGGAAACAAAGACATGCCCAGGACAAGTGGCATAACTTGATTTTATTGACCACCTGGGAAACAGTGATGGAGAGTAAGTTGTCTTCTGTCTTTCACTGGTGTTATCAGATGGCTCCAGGTGTGTTCACTGCACCACTCCTGGTCCCAAGAGATGTTTCTGGACCAAGTGACCCTTGTTGTTACACTTAGCCCTCTGATTGCCCTTTGTGGTTTTTGTGCTCCTGTTTTCTCCCTGGTGATTTGTGGCCTCCCTTTTTGTTTCTGGTTGTCCTCAGATGAATTTGAGTAACCCCCACCTGCTCCTGATGGTATATTCATTGTTTTCAGTAAATGTTTGCTGTCCCCTGGATTCCATAATTCACAGTGATTGTCCTGAATGGTCCTTTATGATACTGAGAAGCACCTGGTGATGTTGGTGTTTCTGCTAGTGCCTTGGTGCTTTCGAGTGGCTCCTTCTGGTCCCAGATAATCCTAGATGGTTGTCAGTACTTCTTGGTTGTACTGAATTTGCCTTGATGATCTCTCCTGCCCTTACAGGTCTTCTGTGCCCGTCACAGTGTTGGTGTGCCTTGGGACTTTGGGAATTCCTGAGTTTCTTATGGTGGTTTTTAATGACAGCAGGTGACTCTTCATCCCTCCTGATGTATTTGTTAGTGCATTGGTAGCCCCACAGGCCTCCTTATTTCTCAAGACATCTCCTGGTTATGCTGATGTCTCCCAAGGGATTTTGAGCATTCTCTGGATTTATTGATTCTCTTTGTTTGCCTCATCATTTCTTTGTTGTTTCTAGTCATTGTGTTAGTCCTTTGGAGCACACTTGTGGCCTTGAGTTTACATTGGTCTTCCATACTTGGCCCTGCTTTTTCTGTGTGCTTCTACTCTTTCCTAGATTCCACATGTGTTACTGAGCTTCCCCTGCTGTCTGCATTTACAGATTACTGATCCCTCAAAATCCCAGTTATCCAAAGTCCTTTTGGTGACCCTGAGTTTAAATCTTGTTTTGTGGGCACCCTCTGGTGTTTCTTGTCATCTCACTCTTTGATGTGTGCACCCCACAGTGATCTTGTTAGGCCTGGTCATCCTCACCACTTCTTCCTTCCCGACTGTCCTCTTATTATCCTCAGCCCTCCCCTGTGCATTTGATCCCATTATAGATTTCCTGAAAGTTCCTTGTTTGTCCTCAAGACTTTTTGTTTTTCCTCAGTGTGACCTCTGGGTGTAACTCTATTTCTGCTCTTTTCTGTGGATGGCCTCAGTTGTCCCTGAGTTCATGGTGGTAGTTATTTGGGCATGCAGGTTATGGTGACCACTAGTATTTTAGTGCTTGTGAGCACCTCTTTGCTGTAATGGGTCCCTGTGAACCCATATGAAACCATGGTTGCGTGGAGTACCATTCTGGTGGTCTTCAGAGTCCCGGTGGTCTTGAGTATACCTTTCATGGTGTCACGAACAACCCATGGCCTTGAGAGACCCGTAGTGGTAATGACAGCACCTGCCTTATCTTCAGTGGACATTGGTAGAATTGATTGTTCAGCCGGCTCAGGTTCTGAATCTGCATTTTGGTAGAGATAATGTATTGTCTTTCCAACTGCCCATCTTGATGCTGTTAAAAATCTTGTGGACTTGAAAGCTTATGGTAATTGCTGGTTCTTCTCTTATGATAGGAAACGCACAGGTTGTCCTAACTGATCTTGTGATATTTTGTACAAACCCAGGTATTCTTGGTTTTGGACCTGTGATCCTGAGTACATAGTGGTTGTTCTAAGTGTCGTTTGGTGTTTCTGATAGAACACTCTTGTCATGTTAGAGTTTTGTTTGTCTGACTAATCCACTCTCTGCTTAAGTGTTCTGGTTGTCCTAAGCCCATGGCAGGTTTGGTAGAATGTCCTGGTATCCCTGGGTCACCAATGGTTTTGGAGTTTTCCCTAGTGGTTCTGGGTGTTCCTGCTACTGCATGTAAGCATTCCTAGCACCTGCTGGTGGACCAGTGCACTTTGTTTATTTTGAGAGCATCCTTACTGTCTAAACATCTCTGGGTTTTCTGAGTACTTGCAGGATGTTTGGGGTACATTCTAATGGATTCACTTAGCTCCCTGATTGACCTGAAGATTTTCAGGTTGTTAGGATTTCCCTTAGCTGATAATGAGGAATGTTTCAATATCCTTGTGCTCCTCTGTTTGTGTTCATGGTAATTTGTTAGTCTAATGGATCCAAAATGGTCCTGAGCTAATCTGGTTGCCCTCAGTATCCCCTGTTGTTCAGGTAAGCCTCTTTATGTCCTTTGTGTTGCCTGGAAGTACAATGTTGCCACAGGTGTGGCTAATTGCCTTTGCAGTTATGAGTGTGTCATGTTTGTCATGACAAGGCCAAAGTGGGAATCAGTTGTTAGTGATGCTCTTCATTTGTTCTGGTTGTTTTTCATGTAGTGTTTGGTGCTAAGCATACTTAGATTGTCCTGTGTGCCAAGAAGAATACATCTGTGTCTTCCACTTTTCCTGTGCACCCTGGTCATCCTAAGGACAACATTGTTGGTCCTGATATCTGCAGTGAGGTACTGAGAGTTTTGGGGATGATGAGTATTTCCCGCTGGCCTTGAGTGACCTGTTTATCTTGAGCACTTTCTAATAATCCTGTGTGATCTTTGGGAGTTATCAACACCTAATGGACTTGAACACTGTACATTTGTTTGATAGGGCCATGTTGTCCTGCTCACCTATTCATGATTTCAACAATGCCCTGGCACTCCTGTCTATCTGATTGTCCCTTGAACTTCCCTCATACTGAATGGTAATCTTTGGAACTGTCAGCAAGAACACTTAGGAGTCAGCAAGAACTTCCATGTTTTTATCTTCAATTGCTTTTCTTAATTTTAAACCAATATCTCACACAGCCTCTTATGACATGTGGATACATTTTTCTCACAGTGTATTTCAGGAGTTATAGCAGTATTCATTTAAGTCACCTTTCTCAATAATGGAGGTATCACACTTCCTGACTTTGGCTTGTACTACAGGGCTACAATAATCAAAACAGCATGGTATTGGCAGAAAAACAGAAAAAAAAGACCAATGGAATAGAATTGAGAACACAGAAATAAAACCACATAAATATGGACAGATAACTTTGACAAAGAAGCTAAAAACATACAATAGAGGAAAGAGCCTCTTCAATAAATGGTGTTGGGAGAATTTGATGACCACGTGCAAAAGAATGAAGCTGGACTGCTATCTGTCACCATGTACCAAAATTAATTCAAAATGGATCAAAGACTTAAGCATAAGACCTGACACAATAAACTGCGTAGAAGAAAACATAGGTACTAAAATTATGGACCTTGGGTTCAAAGAGCATTTTATGAATTTGACTCCAAAGGCAATGGAAGTAAAAGCTAAAATAAACGAATGGGACTATATGAAACTTAAAAGCTTCTGCACAGCAAAAGAAACCATCGACACAATAAAGATGCAACCAATGAATGGGAGAAGATTTTTGCAAACAGTACCTCCAGTAAGGGGCTAATATCCAAAATATACAAGGAACTCATGAAACTCAACAACAAAAAAACAAACAAACAATCCAATGGAAAAATGGGCAGAGGTCCTGGAGAGACGTTTCTACAAAGAGGACACACAAATGGCAAATAGACATATGAAAAAATGCTCAACATCACTAATCATCAGAGAAATGCAAATAAAAACCACAATGAGATATCACCTCACCCCAGTCTGAACTGCTATCAACAACAAGACAGATAGTAACAAGTGTTGAAGAGGCTGTGGAGCAAAAGGAACCCTCATACACTGTTGGTGGGAATGCAGACTGGTGCAGCCGTTATAGAAGGCAGTGTAGAGGTTCCTCAAAAAATTACGAATAGAATTACCATATGACCCAGCAACCCCTCTCCTGGGTATCTAACCAAAAGATCTGAAAACATTTAGAGATAAAAACACGTGTGCTCCAATGTTCATTGCAGCTTTGGTTATGGTGGCCAAGACGTGGAAACAAGCAAAATGTCCTTCGATAGATGAATGGATAAAGAAGTTGTGGTATATATACACAGTGGAATACTATTCGGTGGTAAGAAAAGATGATATAGGAACATTTGTGACAACATGGATGGATCTGGAGAGTGTAATGCTGAGCGAAATAAGTCAGACAGAAAGAGCAGAGAACCATGTGATTTCACTGATATGTGGTATGTAAACCAAAAACAACAAAAGAACATGACAAACAAATGAGAAACAGAAACTCATAGGCAGAGACAATAGTTTAGTGTTTCATCTTTTACATTTTGCGCATTCCGTGTTCGTTACTTTAATATGCTGATCTTTCGCTCAGCATTACACTCTCAAGATCACAGACAATGGTTTGGTGGTTGCCAGAGGGTAAGGGGGGTGGGGGGTGGGGGTGGGATATGAGGGTAAGGGGGATCGAATATATGGTGATGGAAGGAGAACTGACTCTGGGTGATGAACACACAATGGGATTTATAGAAGATGTAATACAGAATTGTACACCTGAAATCTAGGTAATTTTACTAACAATTGTCACCTCAATAAATTTAATATAAAAAAAATATGCTGATCTTTGTAACTGAGCAAACATTCCCAGTTTTAACCATTTTGCTCATAGAGTCTGCACATTTTGGATGTGGGATTCCTTGTGTGGTCACTGAATCTATCGTGACTTCCAATTCTTTGTTACGTCATCTGCTAAGGGGTGGCAGAAAGTGTCTTCCCAGGAGAAATTCAATGTCTTTGACAAGTAGAATATGGAGAAGTACAGTATACACTGAGACTGCCATTGATCCTACACAAAAAGAAAGTGGACCTTCCTTTCTTTCTTAGGTAATTCATGACAAACCTTACCTGTAGTGAATTACATCCAACGCACTGAAATCAGCCGCTTCATAGGCACGCATTGGGGAATTCAGAGGGCAGACCCATGGAGCTCATCCTGCCTGTCAGAAGTGACAGAGCACAATACAAATGTTTTTCCTTCCTCTACGTGTACCAACACTCCCGTGACACTACTCAGCAAATGATGAGCACAATCAAGAACCTTAATCCCCAACTTGCTAGCTATGATAAGTGTTTCTTTCAGAAAATTACCAACAGAGATTAGAAGACCTGATCTGCTTCTATCTGAAGCTCACATTCATCCAGTTTAGGTCTTTGATGGGGCACTTTTTGTAGACAGTGGTCACAGCATTGCATATCAGTTCTTGTTTATCTTTGAAGTAGCAAGGTGATTCCTGGAAAGTCATCATGGCTGGGCCAACAGTTTATGTAGTATGAAAAGAAGGCTTTACGGAGCAAAAAGAATGGTGAAGTCCAACACAGGGCTCAAAGTGAATGGGCTGTCCTGGATAAGTCTCTGGGCGGCAACTTGTCAAAAGCACCCCTGTGGCTGTGGCCTCCTGGAGAGGGCATGATGATGTCACAGTTGTCTATTTGTGACACATGAGGATACTGATATGTGATTGGCTGGTTTCTATTGGCACGGATTATATTTCTAGTGCTGGGTAGACAACAGAGTGTGAGTCTGAGAGGAAAGTGACTTCTGTGTTTCTGCTCAGGTTGTTCTTTCCTCCTGACACTCTCAGCATCAGTCCCTCTTGAGCAGTTTCCTGTTGACAGACCTGTGTAAGAAAGTAACGTTCTGGCATCTTCATCTTGAACTTTCAGGACTGTAAGAAATACACTTCTGTTATTGAAGCCACACAGCCTATAACAATTTGCTATGAAAATCGGACACTTTGTCAGTCAAGGAGGAAAAATCGCAAGCACAATGAGACTTTATGATACTCCTTCAAAACTGCTGTGATCAACCAAGAGAAATGATCACATATGCATCGAAAATATGGTGTGGAAGAACTGGAATGCTCACATGACTGCTGAATACATAGAATGATGTATCTACCATAGAAAAAAGTTCAGTATTTGTCCTGTATGTTGAGAATGAAAATATCATGTGACTATTGATATATACACAATAGTGGTTAAAACAGATGCCCAGAAATTCCTAAACAGAATTCAGAACTGCACTGTCAATAAGGTAAAAAATGTAGAAACACAATAACAGGTCAACTGTTGAATGCATTAGGAAGGTGGTATATGAATAAAAATAAAACAAGATACAGTCATAAACGTGACAGAAATCCTGGTACTGCCCACCACAAGAAATTATCTTGAGAAATTGGCAAGAGAAAGAAGCTAGCATCCCAAGGCAACTTACGCTGTCTATCCATTAAAATAACAGAGCGACAATGTCAAACTCATTGGGAAGTAAGACAGATCAGTGTTTGCCAGGGCACAAGTTGTGGGCAACATGGATGGGATGTAGAGATTGCATGGCTTGGGTTAACAGTGATTGCTTGTAATCAGAAAATGATATTAGACAGCCAGGATTAAGGAAAGCACAATGCTGTTGGCATATTACAAAACTGAATTGTATTTTGTTAAGGTTCCAGTGGCAAACATGTGTTTCGTGAATTTTACCAAAACAATGAAAGGGATATTCCCAGTAGGTCTCCACTATACTCCACAACTACTCTAGGGTTGTGCTGGCCTTGCCTCCTAGAATGTTTATGATAAATGAGAAACCTGCTGAGTTCTAAATACAAACACTGCCAGTGAAATTTAGGTCCCAATCTGAGAAATGCCCTTGCGAGAAATAAGTGTGGTAGTGGATATTTCCCTGATGGAGTAGTTTGTCATTTTCCAGAGAGAACACTAATTTTGGAAAGGAGTGTTCACAGATTTATTTCACTGTGAATTGAAAGGGAGAGAATCATTACACATTCAAAGAAGTCTCTGAAACAAAATGTGATGGGCCTCCTCACCTGTGAGCACAGACATTTCCTTCAAGTGGAAAGGAAGAATTGGTCAGAGAGCTGCGGGAATGGCTGTGGTCTCTTGATATGTTCAAGCCAAGGCTATCCTGAAGGACCTAGAGTCTAAATCAGGCTATTATTCGGATTGCAGTGGATCTGCTGTGCCTCTTCCATTCTGTTCCATGTTACTGAGGGCCTCCCCTGGAATGTCTTTCTGTTTCATTCTGTACATTTTGCATGTGGTACTCCACGGGTGGTCAGCGATTCTATCATGACTTCACATTCTTTGTTACATCACCTGCTAAGGGGTGGCATATAGGGTCTTCCCCAGATTAATTCAGTGTCTTTGACAGGTAGAACATGGAGAACTACAGTATACACTGAGCCAGCTAATGAGCCAACACACAAAAAAGTGGACCTTCCTTTTTTCTTAGGTAATTTCTGGTGAACCTGATCTCTACTGAATTATATACAACCCTGTGAAATGAGCTGGTTGGTAGGCACATATAGGGGAATTAAGGTGGAAGACCCATGGAGCCCATCCTGCTTGTCAAAACGGTGGGCCTCTGTAGTATGATAAAGATGTCTCTATGGAGCACAGAGAATGGTGAAGTCATTCTCGGGGCTAAAAGTGGAAAAATTGTCCTTGATAAGTCTCTGGAGCAGCACATGCTGCTAGGCACCTCTGTGTCTATGGCCTCCTGGACATGGGATGATGATGTCGCAGATGATTTTGGTGAAACATAAGGATACTGGCATGTGATTGTCTAGGGAGCTCCTGGGCACGGATTACAGCTCCAGTGATGTGCAGACAAAAGTGTGAGTCTGTAGGCAGAGGGAATTCTGTGGCTCTTCTTGGGTTGTTCCTCAGTTCAAAAGAAAACACTGCCAGTTACATTTAGGTCCCAATGGGAGAAGTGCCCTTGCTAGAATTTTGTGTGGAGGTGGATATTTCCCTATGAAGTTCTTTTACATATATCTTTTACAGAGAGAACACTAATTTTGGAAAGGAGTTTTCACAGATTTCATTCACTGTGAATTGAAATGAGAGGATCATTACACATTGAAAGAAGTCTCTGAAAATATTGTGATGGGTCTCCTCACCTGTGAGAATAAATATTTCCTTCGAGTGGAAAGGAAAGATAGCTCAGAGAGCAGGGACAACGGCTGTGGTCTCTTGTGGGGTTCAAGCAGTGGATATCCTGAAGGACATGGAGTGTAAATCAGGCTAATACTTGGATTGCTGTGGATCTCCTCTGTCTCTCCCATTCTCCTCCATGTTACTGAGGGCATCCTACGGCATGCCTATCTGTGTCATCTATTACATTTAACACATATTATGTGCGTTCCTTTAATAGTCTGCTTCACAACTGCACTGTGTATAATGGCAAAAATGGAGAAACACGTTATCAGGTCAACTGATGAATGCATATAATATAATATTTTATATATATATATATATATATATATATATATATATATATATATAGAAGACACAGTTTTATATATATATATATATATATATATATATATATATATATATATATATATATATATATATATATACAAAGAAGACACAGTTATAAAGCTGACAGAAGTCCTGATACGGGCTGTAAGGGACTGTTAGCATAAGGACTGCCGCTTTACGGTTAAGATAGGGTTAACAGCCCTGGCAGCCCTGGGCTCAGATAGGGTTAACAGCCCTGGCAACCCTGGGCTCAAGAACTGTTACTTTAAAGTCAGAGTAAGATTAACAGCCTAACAGCCTTGAGCTTAAAACAACCTAATGGCCTAATTGTTAGTTCCAGGATGGGGGCATAGAGACCAGATGTTTTATCTCCTGATATGGAAGCTTTTGAAGCATATCTATTGCAAACTCTTTGAAACATAGCACAATCTACACTCCCTAAGACTTTAGAAATTACAAAATGTCTTAGTTATGTAAAAATTGAAGTTCATACTGTACTCCCTAAGACTTTAGTGATTACTAAGCACCTTAGAACTGCTATAAAAACCCTTAGCTTTATAGGCTAGGGGTCCTTGTTGAAACCCGCTGCGTTGGGCAGAGACGGGGACCCCAGCTAGCTGGAAATAAACCTTGCTGTGTGACTTGCATTACCGTGTGTGTCTCTGTCTTTCTGAGGGGTGAAAGATTCCCGGACTTAACATTTGGGGGCTCGTCCGGGATCCCCCCCCTCTCAGAGAAACAGACAACTCCCGATACCGAGGTTTATAGAGGGAACCGCGGTAAGAGGTTTGGCCACCTCTGACTGGAAGAAGTCTAAAACAGGGCTCCCCGGTCTTAATCAGGGAGGGCTGAAACAGGTCCTTGCCCAGAGGCTGAAACAGGTCTCTGCTTGGTCTGGTCTGTGGTTGGTCTAGTTTTTTGAGAATTCTCATGAGAAGGAAGGAGCGGGTTACGACGCTGGAGGCTCCAACTCTGGAAGTCGTGGGAGACGTCCCCGACGAGAAGGTGGCACAACGACGTCCGCAGTAGACGCCGTTCGGACGGGCCCGGGGTAAGGATCCTGTGTATGGTGTGATTAAAATGGCGCCTGTGGATGTAGTGTAGTTGACCGGCCGGTGGGTATTGAAAAGTCCTGTGCGAAGTTGTGTATTTTCTGGCATTGTGTTTTCGGTCCTTTCTTTTGTCTTTTCCTGGTTTCTCTTTACAACCATTATGGGACAGGCTCAAGTAACACCTAAGACTCTGTTCCTAAACCATTTTCCTGACATCTGCGCCAAAGCTCGTAATTATGGCGTGGAAGTAAAAAAAGATAAGTTTAATACCTTCTGCTCTACAGAGTGGCCCACTTTTAATGTAGGCTAGCCCCCCCAGGGGACTTTTTCTCTAGACATCATTAAGAAGGTCCGAGAAATTGTTAATCGGCGCCACCCGGACCAATATCCCTATATTCTGGTATAGCAAACCTTAGTGGAGAGTCCTCCCTCCTGGCTTAAACCCTTTGTCCCCGACAAGCCGGAAGATCCCCCCAAGGTCCTAACTGTTTCAGAACCCTCCTGCCAGCCGGCGGGGCCCACGGCTAGCCCGAAACCCCCGGAAAAGCCGGCCCAAAAACCCATCCTATACGAAGGGACAAGCATATATCCCTCTTTAATAGATCTAGATTTTGAAGAGAACCCCCCCCCCTTACGCACCGGCGCCACTCCAGCCTAAGGTCACCGCCGCTTCTGAGCTTCCTCATTCAACGGCTCCCTCTACCCCGGCTCCCCCTGCCCCAATCCAAAGACCGGCGGGGGGATTGAAGTCTCGTAGAAACCGGGAAGAAACTCCAAAGGAGGAGCCATCCTCCTCCACCTGCGTGGGGGCGCCTATTCTCCCCGTGCGAGCCCTAGGAGGGACTAGCCCAAATGGGGAGCGTACATACCAGTTTTGGCCCTTTTCAAGCAGTGATCTGTACAACTGGAAGGCCCAAAATCCTTCTTTTCCTGAGGACCCAAAAAGTTTAACTGACCTGTTTGAGTCTGTCATGCACACGCACAGTCCCACTTAGTATGATTGCCAACAGCTTCTTAAGACTTCATTCACCACTGAAGAGCGCGAGCAGATCCTCACCGAGGCCAGAAAGAATGTCCCCGGCGACAGTGGACCGCCAGCGACTCTACTGAACCTGATTGATGAGCGCTTTCCCTTAAACAGACCGGAGTGGGATTATGCTAATGAAGAAGGTAGGGAGCGTCTCCGAGTTTACTGCCAGACTCTTATGGCAGGTCTCCGAGCGGCGGCACGCCACCCCACCAATCTGGCCAAGGTAAAAGCTATAATGCAAGGAGAAAATAAAAGCCCGGCTATGTTTTTGGAGCGCCTCTATAATACTTATAGGCAGTACACCCCATTAGATCCCCTAGCAGAGGAGAACCAGTCGGCTGTAATTATGTCCTTTATAAACCAGGCCACCCCAGATATAAAAAAAATATGTATATATATAAACCGGAGGGACTAGGAGAGATGTCTATTCGGGATTTAATAAAAGTAGCGGAAAGAGTCTTCAACACTCGAGAGACTCCCGAAAAAAGAAAAGATAAAATTAGGAAAGAAACTCAGGAATTACAGGAACGAATCAAAAAGGAGGACAGAGAACATCAGAGTAGGGAGAATAGGAAGCAGCAGAGGGAGATGGCCAAGATCTTATTGGCAGACGTACAAAGTACAGTCAGGGAAAAACTGAATCTGGCCGGACCAGCCCGACCGTGGAGGCCGCGCCCCCAACTGGATAGGAGACAATATGCCTACTGTAGAGAGTATGGACATTGGAAGAGGGAGTGCCCCAAGCACCAGGGCCAGACCGGGCAAAACACAAGAGTTCTGCTGACAGGGATGGACAGTAATTAGAGGGGACAGGACTCGGATCCCCTCCCCGAGTCTTAGGTAACTACATATGTGGAGGGGAAGCCAGTAAGATTCATAGTAGACACAGGAGCTCAGTACTCAGTTTTTAACAAACATACAGAGCCCTTGTCTCAGAAAACCAGTTTGGTGCAGGGGGCAACTAGGTCTAAGGCTTATCGGGAGACCAGTAAGCGCCAAATGGACTTAGGCCGCCACCAAGTTACCCACTCCTTCCTGGTTATCCCTGAATGGCCGGCCCCCTTATTAGGGTGCGATCTCCTGACTAAGATCAAGGCCCAAATCCATTTTAAGCCAGATGGCATCAAGATATTAGATCGCCAAAGACAGCCCCTCCATATTTTAACCCTGTCTCTTGCGGATAAACATCGCCTGTTTGCCCTGCAAGACAAACGCTCCAACCTTCCCCCTTCTGAACAGCCCCATGAGATGGACTATTAGGTTAAAACGTACCCTCAGGCGTAAGCAGAAATAGTAGGTGTAGGTCGAGCGGTCCGCCAAGCACCAGTAGTCGTTAAACTTAAAGCCTCGGCTCAGCCTGTCTGGATCCGCCAGTACCCCATGTCCTCTGAAGCGCGAAAAGGGATTGCCCCACATATTAACCATCTCCTGGAATCTGGAATACTAAAACCCTGCCATTCTGCTTGGAACGCCCCACTCCTCCGCATTAAAAAGCCGGGGGGGGGGGGGGGAGGGAACGATTATAGGCCAGTCCAGGACTTGAGGAAAGTAAATAAAAAAAGTTAAAGACATCCACCCCACGGTCCCTAACCCATATACCTTACTAAGTCATTTACCCCCTTCACATATCTGGTATTCTACCTTAGACCTAAAAGATGCATTTTTTAGCATAGCCCTGGCACGTAGCAGCCAACACATTTTTGTCTTCAAATAACATAATGCCAATTCAGGAACCCCCGGGCAGCTGACCTGGACTAGACTACCGCAAGGCTTCAAGAGCTCTCCAACTCTGTTTAATGAAGCCCTAAATCAGGATTTGGACTCATTTCGCCAGAGCCATACTTCAGTTACGCTCCTGCAGTATGTAAATAATTTGCTCCTGGCGGCCCCCTCCGAAGCCGAATGCCGACAGGCCACTGGAGACCTCCTCCAAGAGCTGGGGCAGCTAAGCTATCGGGCCAGTGCAAAAAAGGCCCAAATATGCAAGCAAACAGTCATCTATCTGGGATATAAGCTGCAAGAAAGAA
Organism: Rhinolophus sinicus; assembly: GCF_036562045.2. Classification (NCBI taxonomy): domain Eukaryota; kingdom Metazoa; phylum Chordata; class Mammalia; order Chiroptera; family Rhinolophidae; genus Rhinolophus; species Rhinolophus sinicus. The sequence goes on along the minus strand of NW_027423854.1, from coordinate 13,574 downwards.
CTAGGTAGCTGACAGAGGCCATTAAAAAAACTATTCTTAGACTTCCAGTCCCGACCTCAGCCCGAGAGGTCCGTAAGTTTTTAGGGACGACAGGCAACTGCCGGCTGTAGATTCTGGGGTATGCTAAAATAGTGAAGCCTCTGTATAATACAACCAAGGACAACGTCCCTTAAGCCTGGGGGGCAGACCAACAGAAGGCATATAAGAAACTCAGAGTCGCCCTCTTAAAAGCCCCGGCCCTAGCATTGCCAGACCCCCTGAAGCCCTTCACTCTTTTCGTTAATAAAAGAAAAGGAATAGCGAAAGGGGTACTGATGCAGCGCCTGGGGCCTTGGAAACGTCCGGTTGCCTATTTATCTAAGAAGTTAGATCCAGTTGCAGCAGGATGGCCCCCATGCTTAAGGATTATCGCGGCGGTAGCCCTAATGGTGAAAGATGCAGATAAACTCACTTTCGGGCAGCATCTTTGAAGGATGGTGACCCCCCATGCCATAGAGGGGGTCCTGAAATGTCCCCCTGGTAAGTGGATGACCAATGCCCGCCTAACCCATTACCAAGGACTCTTGCTAGACGCACCCCGGATCATGTTCGCTGAACCCACCACTTTGAATCCAGCCACCCTGCTGCCGACCCCGGATCTGGAGGCTCCTCTGCATGATTGCCAAGAGATCATGGCAGAAATCACCCAAGTGTGCCCCGACCTCCAGGACGCCGCTTTACCTAACAGTAAGTTAATATGGTACACTAATAAAAGCAGCTTCATTATAGATAGTGTGCCGAGGGCGAGCACAGCGGTGGTAGACCAAGGTGGGAACATTATTTGGAGTGCTTCGCTTTCCCCGCGGACCTCAGCATAGAAGGCCGAACTAATTGCCCTAGCGGAAGCGCTGGAACGGGCCAAAGGAAAGCGAGTAACTGTCTACACCGATAGCCGCTACGCGTTTAGCACTATTCATGTGCATAACGCCATCTACCGGGAGAGGGGCTTTGTTACAGCAGAAAGAAAAGTTTTGCGCAATCTTCCTAAGATACAGAGACTGCTGATGGCTGTGCAAATGCCCCAGGCAGTTACAGTCGTCCACATCCCCGGGCACCAGACTGCACAGACTCCAGAAGCTAAAAGAAACAGGCGAGCAGATAAAGCTGCCAAGATAGCGGCAATGGCTACACCAGCATCAGCTTTAGCCCTCAACCTGCCCACACCCGAGCTCCCGCGCCTGCCACCGCGACCTGACTACACTCCGGAAGACCTGCACTGGATCCAGAGCCACCACTGTCCGGAGTCTAATCAGCAAAGGTGGCATCGGGATACAGAAGAAAGATTAACCCAGTAAAAAAAGACCCCAACATACAGGTACGAGGGTATGGGAACGAGCGCCGGGACGAAGTTGGGAAGTAGATTTCACTAAGGTAAAGCCGGGGAAGTTTGGGTATAAGTACTTACTAGTAATGGTTGACACATTTTCAGGCTGGATGGAAGCCTTCCCCACGAAACGGGAAACTTCCCAAGTTGTTGCTAAAGTGTTATTAAAAAAAATTTTTCCCAGATATAGGGTCCCCAAAGTTTTAAGCTCCGATAACGGCCCAGCTTTCATCAATAAAGTCCTACAAGGGCTAGCCCGAGCTATGGGGACCAATTAAAAGTTACATTGTAAATATAATCCCCAGAGCTCAGGGAAGGTAGAGAGAATAAATCAGACTTTAAAAAAGAACTTATCCAAACTGGCCATCGAGACTGGCGGGGACTGGGTGACCTTCTTCCCTTATGCCATTTTCCGGGTACGGAACTCACCTAATATACATGGTCTGACACCTTTCGAAATTCTATACGGGGCACCACCCCCCATTATTTCCCGGACTCTCTCGGATCTGGACCCCAATGCGACCCCAAGTTATCTGGCCAGTTTAAAAGCCCTGCAAGGGGTCCAGCATAAGATATAGCCTCTAGTGCGTTCCCTGTATAAAGTTAAAGATGCACCAAACCCGGAACATGGCATCGTTCCAGAAAATTAGGTATAGGTAAAGAGACACTGGTCCCGAACACTAGAGGAAAGATAGAAAAGTCCTTATGTGGTTATTCTGGTTACCCCCACCGCTTTAAAAGTTAATGGCATCGGGCCTTGGGTCCATCACTCTCACGTGCGCCGAGCCAACCAGCTAAAGCAGACACAAGCTAAGGAATGGACTGCGCGGCAGCACCCTAATAACCCTCTAAAGCTACAACTCTTCAGGCCTCAAAGAAGCATCAAGCCCCCTACATCCGCCAACGATGGAGTGGCTGCTAGTCCTGCTTCTACTCAACATCTGGGAAAAAAGCCACGCGGGGATCAACCCACACCAACCCCATAAGCTAACTTGGACCCTAACGGACGGACAGACCCAAACTACCCTTAATAACACTACCCATACTGCCCCAGTCAATACTTGGTGGCCAGACTTGTTGTTTAACCTGCGTGACATTTTTGGCCTTAAACGTACACGGCAATATAACTACTCAGTCAGGTCCAAGCGGGCCTTAATCGACACCTCTCAAAAACATAGTACACAAGGGTTTTAAGCTTGTCCGGGGAACCTCAAAAACAATTGGAAAGCCTGTAGCGGCCCAGACCGCTACTATTATGGTAGCTAGAGTTGTGTCACCTCCTATGACAGGCCTCGACAGTGGGACGTTGGGAATAAAGATCTTGTCAAATTCTCCTTTAAGGACCCCCACAACCAGGTACCCCAGGTATGTGTCCAATTTAACCAAAACGCGGCACAGAAAGAGCGTGGTTGGTTATCAGGATTAACTTAGGGGTTCCAATTAGATATGGGTCGGTTAGCATGGATGGGCTCCACCCCGGCGGTCTTCTAACTATTCGACTGTCGGTCGAAACAAATAGCACTCAGGTAGGTCCAAATAAAGTACTGGCCCCTCTTATCCCTACCAAGACCCCAGAAATATCCAGGGATAAAGACACCACAAAAAAAGTCGAAGGAACCCAGCCCAAGACCCCTGTAACTCCTTCGACCCCTGTTACACAGGCTACTAAAGACTCATTACGAAAACTAATGCGCACTGTATATAAGGCCCTTAATGCCACCAGTCCTAACCTCACAACTTCCTGTTGGCTGTGCTACAACGGTAAGCCCCCGTTCTACGAGGCAATTAAGCTTAATACCACTTACACCGCCTCTAACAGTAAGAACCCCTCTCAGTGTTCATGGGAGGATCGTAAAATTGGCTTAACCTTACAACGAATAAGTGGCAATAGAACCTGTTTAGGGAGAGTGCTCCGGGCTAAGCTAAGTCTATGTGCCTCCATAGACCACACCCCTAGTTGGAAAAGTAACATCAAATGGTTCATCCCCAATACTAATAGATGGTGGATATGTTCAAAGACTGGCCTCACCCCGTGCCTATCTACCTCGGTCTTGAATGCCTCCAATAAATTCTGTGTCCTGGTAGCTGTATTGCCCCGTGTTCTCTATCACCCTGAAGAGAGTATATATTTACATTGGGATAATAACACAAGTATAAAAAATAAAAGAGAGCCCATCACTGCCCTAACCATTGCCACTCTGTTCAGTTTAGAAATAGCCGGAGCCGGGACCGGCATAGCTTCCCTAGCTACTCAACAATCAGAAATAACCTCCCTAAAAGCGGCCATAGATAAGAATATAAAAAGACTAAAAACCTCTATTAGTCATTTAGAGAAGTTGCTCACCTCTCTATCCGAAGTAGTACTCCAAAATAAAAGAGGACTTAATTTGTTGTTCCTCCAACAAGGCGGACTGTGTGTTGCGCTGGGGGAAGAATGCTGTTTTTATGCTAACCATACTGGGGTAGTAAAAAAATCTATGGCAAAAGTTAAAAAAAGGCTAGCCAAGAGAAAACATTAAAAAAAAATCTCAAAAAAACTAGTTTAAAACTTGGTTTAATAGATCCCCCTGGTTCACCACTTTAGTATCAACCTTAGTAGGTCCAATTCTTTTACTTGTAAGAAATATTTTAACCTTTAGCCCTTACATATTAAACAAGCTTATTAATTTCGTAAAAGATAGGGTTAATACTGTCCAGCTCATGGTCCTCAGACAACAATATAAAAGAGTGCCCGCCCCTAGAGACCTCAGCTGGCCCATAAATAAGCAAGATTCCTCATTATAAACAACAAACAGGGGAGAATGTAAGGGACTGTTAGCATAAGGACTGCTGCTTTACGGTTAAGATAGGGTTAACAGCCCTGGCAGCCCTGGGCTCAGATAGGGTTAACAGCCCTGGCAACCCTGGGCTCAAGAACTGTTACTTTAAAGTCAGAGTAAGATTAACAGCCTAACAGCCTTGAGCTTAAAACAACCTAATGGCCTACTTGTTAGTTCCAGGATGGGGGCATAGAGACCAGATGTTTTATCTCCTGATATAGAAGCTTTTAAAGCGTATCTATTGTAAACTCTTTGAAACATAGCACAATCTACACTCCCTAAGACTTTAGAAATTACAGAATGTCTTAGTTATGTGAGAATTGAAGTTCATACTGTACTCCCTAAGACTTTAGTGATTACTAAGCACCTTAGAACTGCTATAAAACCCCTTAGCTTTATAGGCTAGGGGTCCTTGTTGAAACCCGCTGCGTCGGGCAGAGACGGGGACCCCAGCTAGCTGGAAATAAACCTCGCTATGTAACTTACATTATCGTATATATCTCTGTCTTTCTGAGGGGTAAAAGATTCCCGGACTTAACAGGGCCACCACAAAAAAGTGTCATGAGAAATTGTCAAGAAAGAAGCTAGCATCCCAAGTTCTCATACCCTGTCTCCCCATTCAGACAACAGACCAATAATGTCAAATTCATAGGGAAAGAAGGTAGGTCAGTGTTTGCATGGTGCATGGTGTGTGGCAGCGTGGATGGGAAGTGAAAGTTCCATGCATTGTGTTACTTGTAATCAGAAAAATGGATAAGACAGCAAGGATTGAGGAAAGCACAATGCTGTTGGTATATTACAAATCTGAATTGTATTTTTTAAATATTCCAATGGCAAACTGGTGGTGTGAATTTTACCAAAACATTTTAAGGGATATTCCCAGTAAGGCACCTCTCCTAAAACACAAGCCATGTAATGTTGTGATGGCCCTGCCTCCTAGAACCTTTGGCCTACCAGAGAAAGCTCCTCAGTTCTAAAACAAACACTGCCAGTGAAATTTAAGTCCCAATGAGATAGGTGTGGTGGTGGATAATTACCCAACGGATTACATTACCGTTTTACAGAGAGAGCCCTGATTTTGGAAAGGCATTTTCACATATCTCATTCACTGGAATTAAAAGGTTGAGAATCACTACACATAGTTGTCCTCTATTTTTCACTGTTGATTTCATTTGGGTCCAGGTGGTTTTTGCTCACTGATGTTCCCAAAAGCTGGATCTGGACCTCTGTCAACCTTGGTATTACTCCTAGAACTGATTTCCCTGAGAGGTTTTTGTGCTCCTCAGTTCACCCAGGTAATTTGTAGCATCCCTAGTGGTCCCGGGTGTTCTACGGTCCATTACAGTTACCCCATGTGCTCGCGAGTGTCAAATGGTCATTGAATAAACATTTACTGCCCCCTCGTTTCCAGAGCTCACAATGCTTGTCCTAAATGATCCTTTATTGTATTGTGCACCCCCTGGTGATTTTGGTGTATTAGTGTCCTGGTGTTCTTGAGGAACCCCTGCTGGTCCTGGATGCACCATGATGCTTATGACCCTATCCTCATTGTCCAGGGTTTTCACTGAGGAACTTCAGTGTCCTTTAGGTCTTCTATGCATCACCCAGTGCTGGCATCCCTTTGGAGTTTGGGGATTTCTGAGTTTTTCTGATGTTCTTAATGACAGCAGATGACTCAGCACCTTTGATGTTATTTTTAGTGCATTGGTAGTCTCACTGTCCTCCTGGTTTCCACAAATATCTCCTGGTTATCTTGATGTCTCCCCAGTGATTATGCAGGTTCAGTACACCTGTTTGTTTGCCTAGTCACCTAGTGGGTGTTTTCAGTCATTGTTGGTACTTTGGTTCATCCTGATGGCACTGAGATAAATCTGATCATCCATCCCTGACCCTGCTTTTTCTGGGTTCCCCAACTGTTTCTTAGGTTTTGATTGTTGCTGAGCATATCCTGTGGTGCCTGTTAACACATTAGAGATTCGGTATAACCCCTTGTTCTAAATGACTTTTGGTGATCCTGAGTGTACATTGTGTTCCCTGAGCTCCCACGGGTGTTTCTTGTCGACTCTCATTGACTGCAACACCTGACAGTGATCATGGTACGCCTTGGTCATCATCACCAATTCCTGGTTGACATGACAACCCTTTGGTAGTCCTTAGTCCTCCCCTTGTGCATTGAACCCATTCCGGTTGTCCTCATATGTCAACTTTTGGGGATGTTTTTTCTGCTTTTGTTACACATTTTGAGAAAAACAAACAAACTTGAAATGAATCTAGGCAGCAAATGACGTAAACAGATCATAGTATGTATTTTTCTTTTTAACGTAGAGAAGAAACATGTACCTGTTTACTAAAAAATAATCGAGCAATCTCTCCATTTTGCCAATTGCATCCTGTGACAAAGACAACTTCATGGGGAAAATGAATTTGATTCTGTGTCATCAATGTAAGATTAGGAAACTGAGGCTGATACGAAATATAGCAACTGCTTTTGATGTCAGTGAGAAAGTTATTTTTCTTGGCTAGAGAACCCTGTCTTCTGTCATACCTACAAAAGTGTCCCATGCAGCTTAGTAGCTTTTACTCATGTCGTAAACAGCTAACATAATAAGAAAATCTAAAACCTGAATTCACTCTGGAGAATAATATGTGCAAGGCTTTTTAGTGCAAATCAAGACTGCAGTCTTGACTCCAGCCGCAACCCAGGTATCCACAGAAAAGTGATATCTGCTGAACCCCAAGAAAACATGTCTCTTACTCCATGGTGGAAAGGAAAGCTGGTGGAGCAAAGTAACCATCAATTCATTAAGTTGTGCCTAGGCAGACATGTGTAAATCACTGGAGTTTTAGCTAAGTCAAACAATGATGGTATCTGTTGAACTGTAGAGCTAGTCAACTTCAAAACCTGTTATGTAAATATAAACACTCAGTGGAGAGACTCAGTGGCCAAAGTCATTCAGTAAATGTTAATCTACCTTTGGCCCACTCTGAATCTGTTTTCAATAATTTAGGTGTTCACTGTTGGAAAAGTACATACTGGCATATCAAAGACATTTCTTATTTTCGTCTTCATTGTGAAAACCTGCAGCAGGTGATTCACCTGCCTTTAGGACTTTAAAGATTTGAATATTTAGATCAATGTCCCAGGAATGTTGTTAAGATGAGGTGCTACTGCAACCAACCTAAATTTCAGGGGTACACTGCCCATGAAAACAGTGTTACCATCAGGGTTCAAACTTAATAATTTGGACACTGTATGTGACTGGTAAAGAATTATTTTCAAACAACCTTGTGAGTATCGTTTCACTTACCCATATAATTTATTGGTAAACATCACATTATATAAGATGTTTCCACAGTGTGAACTGAATCATTTGCATTACACAGGGCAAGTAAAGCTTCCTTGCCATTTATGAGACTTTTGGAAGGTACAATGTTACTCTGGCATTCACATTGTTTTAAGTCAAATTTTGGTCAAATACCTCATAACATCTGGTGTTGCCTAAGGTGTATCTAGCTTTCCCAGTTCTCTTGCTTTTGTCTAGTTTTCACATCTGATTTTAAGGCAACGTAAAAAGACAAAGTATATCATGGATATCCCAAATTCCCTAACACATGCAGATATTTGGTATTGTTTATAATTCAGTGACACAGTCTGAACTGGTAATTTGGTTGCAAATGATTTCAAATGAGAAGCTGTATCACTCTGACACTTCTGGAATAGAGATTTGAGGGTCTATAGGTTATGTGATGGACACACACCTATGTTAAAACTTGTGGTCAAAACTAAATTTTCAGGATGAAGCTTCAGTCCAAATACTGGATGTATGGAAATCAAGGTAGTATGGGTCTAAAAAAATATTTTGGGTAAATGTTATAGGAAAATATCAAAATATGACTTAGAATTGGAAGCACTGGACGAGAACAATGAAATGATAAAACACCAAAGAAAATACTGCATAGGATTTAGCTCTAAGAATTACACATTCACGAGTTCCTAATTTAGAACCTCATTTGAATTCTAATGGGTTGTCCCAGAAATTCCTTAGGTCCAGTTTCTTCTTTTCCTGTTACACCCATAAATTTCTCCTTTTTAAATAATTAGATAGATACCATTTACTTAGAAGGAATAGTGTTGAATATTGCAATCTAATGACCACTATACCCAAATACTCAATATGGAGTTAGTAGCTTGTCATTGAAAAACTCCTGTCATATTTTTAAACCAACTATTTCCCAAAATAGGTACAAGGAAATGACAAACATGTAACTTTACAGCGAAACAAAGTTTATGAGGACTTCTGCTGACACTCGCCAACAAACATTTTAGTCTTTGTTAAGCTGCGTAGCCTTTTAGGTCATTGGCAATAACAATTATGTGCCTACAATGCGGGCAATGGATGATGGAAAAGCTGTAGGTGTATCAGCTATCATCATCATTGGGAAACATGGTTTTCCTGCTAATTGTAGGGTTAGAAAGTTGACCATCAGAGACAGATAAATCATGAAGTCTGATTGGAAAATTAGCTTCAAAATAGCTTTTCTGTAAACAAGATGTGATGTGGGAATGTGAATTAGAAGTTATAGCTGCAATTAAATCTTACATGTGGCCATTTGCTTGAGTGCATATGAAAGGTGGTTAAGTGATTTGAAGTAGGATCTAGATGCAGTTCAAGTTGTTTTAACAGTCTAAATAAAACTGATGAGAAGATATAAATCACTTGTGATTGGAGCAGTCCTATGTGCAATTCTCTGATTCGGTCGGGCTTTACCTTTTGTGGCATAGTTAGATGGGTGGAGATTGAAACTATGTGTACTTTACTTGTGTCAGCAACAAAACCAGAATTATGATTATTTACGTGACACTTTGCTCCAAAGTGCTTATTGTTGAAGTCTTAAACTGATGCAAGTGATTAAGAACCATTTTTCATACCAACTCTTCTTTTCATTCTCAGTAAAAGATGGGGACAGCCTTGTTTAAAATAGAGATTTTGATAGCCCTATCTAAAACAATGGAAGAAAGTTATTTACTGAAACATAAAAGAAGAAACGAAACCTGCAGATCCTATGAAGAACATGAACTCTATAATTATGTTATCAAGAACTTACCCAAACATGAAGTCATCTATAAATTTACAGTGTGCACTATTTTCAAAAATTACTTATTGGGCATAGAAATCTAAATTTGACTTCCTAAAGTGAAAAACAGTTTCTATATTTAAAGTAACAGTGAACAAATATTTTAATGGGGGTTCAACTTTTTTTCACAATTCAGAATGCACATTTCTCAATATTTTGAAATAAAATTAATTTAGTAATTTTATATAATTTTAAGATAGGTGTTTATAGACCTTATCGTATTACAAGAAAAACTACCTTACTTAACACAGAGAATGACTTTTCTTTTGCCAGAAATCATGTGGCGAAACAGATCTTTGAAAAGTGTGCCGCAGTTTACTAAGTCCATAGACGTTTAGCTGTCTAAGTAAACATTTCATGCTTCCAGTTTCAAATATTTTAAAAGGAGCTTTTGTTTCCCAAGCTTCTTTTCGAGAAGTTCATCATCAGTCACTATAGAAGTTCCATTCTCATCCCTCCAGATTAAATATGTTGCTCGCAACTGTATTCCAAGTTTTCTGGGAAAGATCATGGAATGAAAATCATTATCTTCAATTTGTTCAGAATCACAGTATGTATAATGTGGTTTTCTTATTAGTGATCACTCAGACACTCCATGCCTATTTTGTGAATAACTGACAAGTCCATGTTCTTAGTGAGTGTATGTTTTTCCCCAAAAAGATGTAATGTTTTTTTCTGAACTATGAATCCTCTCTTACAAGAAATATATTGAATGCCTGAAGAAACATGTGCCATTTCAAATCAACTTTTCTTCAGCTCCTTCTGTCATCTCCATAGTCTTGAATACTGCAGCTTGAAATGTTGCTTTGGCAGGCCTACACGTGTAAACTAACGAGAGCATCACAACGGTTTTCTACCTTATCAGCTGTTACGTCACAAATAGACTGGTCTCCTAGCAAAGACATATTATATGAAACCAGCGTATTTTTCCCGTATACGTTTTATTCAGTTAAAAAATGGTTATTTATTTCAGAAAGGTTATTTATGTGGTGTGATCTGCAAAATCTGAGGGCCACAAGAGTTTTTAATCAGTACATCTTAGTGGTTCATTGAGTCAATATGATGCAATGCATTTCAGATTGGTCACTGTTGCATGAGGTATATAATAAATGGAAAATGCACCAAATCAGATAGACAGAGCAAGTAATTGTATGTAGTGTGGTATTTAAAACTGTCCTGTGTAATAGCTGTGTACATAAACACCATGGATGTGTAAGCACAATTTCAATTGTTAAGAAAAAAACAGTATAATTTGAATCACAAATAAAAATGGTTAGCTGTTTCTCTGTTTTACAAGCATGGCTTTGCAATCACAACATATTTAATACATTTTTACCATCATACATATAAGCATGGAAACATTGTACTTTTTGTCTGTGTAGCTATGTACATGTAAATGTAAATATGATATTTAAAAATGGAGATCCTGTCAGTGTAAAACAAACAAACAAACAAACAAACAAACAAACAAACAAATGATAATACAGTGCTATGAATGTAATAAATATGTTTTAATATGTTGTCCTGTATTACTCAAAAAGGAAATATATAATATAAAATATCCACTCCTGGGTGTAGCTGATAGGGCCCTGCTTGTCCTAAGCTATTTGTGGTCTCCTGATTGTTCCTGGTGCACCTGAGTACATCCTGGAGTTCGTCAGTGACTCCTGATATCCCTGAGCTTGCCCTGAGCAGACCTTGGTGATCCTGGTTGGCCGTGTTGCTTCTGAGTGTGCCCTCACATTTCTGACTGATTTTTCACAATCCCATTAGTACCTTTGTGATAACGAATGCTTCCTAGTGTTAGTGAGATTTCCCTGGTAAGTTGAGCACATCTGGGTTGTCTTGATCTTTCCCTGAAAATGTAATCCATCTCAGTTGTGGTGTGTGCCATCTGAATTACCTGAAAGTGAGCTAAAGTTCTTTGGGTCTCCCGGATTATCTGAGTCCCTCATGCTTTTCCTGTGGGACCCGACAATGTCATTTGTTTCTGCTGATTGTCCTGAGATCAGCCTGATAATTCTCCTTGCTTCCTTGATTGCCGGAGAATGTATGATTGAGTTCATCATCTCTAGTTGTCAGTAGCAAGAGTTACCTCCAGTCATCTAGTAACCACGGAGTGTCCTAAATCCTCAAGGTGCACACTGTTAATCAGGGAATATCGATGAAATTGTAACATGCTAGCACAGTAGGCTTCAAGCATAGTAAAGTATGGCTACAGAAAGTTAACAACAGTTTTTTAATGGTCGTGGAATCTAAATTAAAACAGGGTCATGAGCTATGGAGTGGTTGAGTCCAAATGATTATGTCAACAATTATGAGATTAATTCCCAATATCTAATAACATGTTTTCTTATCTAATTCATACACTAGTGAGGATATAGATTTTTGACACGAGACTCATGTACAGTTGCCACATAAATCTTCAAGGTAATTTCATTTCTTTCAGTGTCAGAGAGAAAATGTTAAGGTAATTCCCAACTCATTGGAAATTTGGTCTGGCTCCTTAACAAGGTTTGTAACAATGCTGAAATAACTATTGCGAAAAGTGATGTCGAAAAAAGCAGAGGTGCTCGCTTTAAGCTAAAAAATAGACCAGTATGTCTGCTGTCTTAGTGTATGCCTGATGATTCTGTCATCTTCTTGTTTGTCATAAGAGACTAGTCTTGACACTGAGTGTACCCTGGTGATCCTCAGAGTGCAGTGGTAGTGCTCAGAAAATCTTGTTTTGTTTTGTTTTTTCATGTGAAGCCAACATTGTCAAAGAGACCACTACTTATCCTGTGCTTATTGGTAATCCTATTTGGGTTCTTGAGTCCCTGATGAAAACCCCGTAAGAGCTGAGTATCTCATATAAATCCTAGATAGTCCTCATTTGTGCTGGGGGACACCCCATTGTCCTGTGCAGCCCATGTGGTATTGATTTTCTCCGGACGCTCACAATATACCCCTAATAAACGTAGGAACCCTCTTGCACTTTGCAAGCTCCCTCGTAGTTCTGACAGTGGCCTGGGGGTACTGAGTGACCCTAGTGGCCATGAGTTTCCCCTGTTTGTTTTGAGGGCATCTTGATAATTTTCATATGGTTGTTAGCCTATTAGCCACTGGAATTGGTGGTGGTTTTGTTGTGTTTATGTGTCCTCTCGTGTTTTGACCCCAGAGTCCCCAGGGCAACTTTGGTTTTTCTTTTGTTTTGTTTTTCGTGTGTTTTTTTTTTCTGAGCCTCAGAATATTGCCACAAATCTCTCGAGGTAATCTGCCTAGTTACTTGCTGGGCCTGAGTGTAACTAAGTTCATCTGAGTGGTCTCTGAGGTCCTGACAATGCTCCCTTTTTCCTCTGCAATTCCTGGGTTTTCAGGGTCCCTGGACACCCTAACTGTTTTTCATACAATTATGAATAGCACTTAATCCCTTCAGTAATCTGTGGTTTCTCCACAGACATTGATTTGCCTGTTTTTTGTTGTTGTTTGTTTTGTTTTGTTTGTTTGTTTGTTTTTGTTGTTGTTGTTGTTATTCCAAAGCATCCACTGGTGAGCCTAAGTATCATTGCAGATGCAACCTGGTGGTTTTGAGAATCACCTGATACCTCTGAAAGCTTTTGGATGTCTATTTTTCCATCCCATAGTGGTCCAGAAAGTGCTCTGTATAACACAGATCACTCTCTGGTGCCCACGCTGCGATCCTAATCATCGTAGGGTAACACTAGTTAACTAGAGCACCATCTGAATATCTTAAAACTTCTCTGGTGGCCTTGTGCCCCTCCTGTTTTTTCCTGTTAAAGGACAGGTGTTTTTGAGTGCCTTCTTGTGCTGCTGAGTGCTTTTCATGTTTTAATAGTGCTCTCTCATCGCACCGTGAAACCTGGTTGATTCTAACACAACTCTCCTGGTAGTCTACTGTGTCTCTTGATCAGCACATGTATTATTCTGACAGACCCTTGATTGCGCCAATAGTCACATGATTGTTGTGAGTGATCAGTAGTTGTCCTCAACACCCCAGGATTGTATAGATGTTTCATGTAATGATTAATGCCTGGTGTGTCACAAGGTCTTCTGGCAGTCATGACCTGAACTCAGTAATCCACATACACCTGTGGATGTGATCATTGTACTTTCTAAACTGTATCATCAGCATGTAGTTATTAATGCTCCCAGGTTGTCTGATATCCCCCTGTAGTTCTGAGTGACTAAAAGTGATCATGGTTGTTACCAGCTGGCTGTAGTGCACACAGGGTATTATGGCATCCCACTGAATG
>NW_027423853.1:0-32903 GCF_036562045.2 Rhinolophus sinicus | reverse complement strand
TTGGCCCTCAAATATCACTTCTAACAGATATCCTGAGCTAGCCTCCACTTTTCTCCTGGTCTCTTTCATGAGAGTGCCCTGTGATCGAGCCAATCTGGAACAGGAAAAGTAAAACTGGTACAGAAGTGCGATGTGGTAGCAGAAATCTGAGCTTAGCGTTTACTTAGAGTCCCAGGAAGTGGTGTCTATGTCTAGAAACACACTAAATGTCAGGAGTTTCATAAGAATGTCTGGAGGAGGATGTTGGAAGAGGTGGGGCTGTGAGTTCTGATACCAGCACCTGGGTGAGTCACCCTGCTGTCCAGTGGGAGACCCACAGTCCTGCCTTTGATTTGTGGAGATGTGTGCCTTCAGAGTGCTTGTTCCACCATTGTAGCTTGAGGACTGGTGTTAGAAAACTTGAGCATGTGGCCTCGCTTCCGGAGTAGTGTGTGTAAAGGCCCATCTCCAGTCCTCTGACCACTCGTTCTACGAGATTCAATCGGCTTCCCGTGTGTCCTTTCTCCTTCCTCTCCTTCACTGCTGCACAGGTCAAGGCCATGGCCCTATGGTGAATGAGACAGGTTCTTAGTAAGGTCAGATGATCCAGGCATTCAGGCATGCATTAAAACTGAGAGAGTTCCTTCAGGAATCCTGGGACCTGGGGCCTCTGGGTACAGTGTGGTCTGTGGTGACACTGAGGACCACATGAGTTGGGAGGGCAGCAGAGGTGTTGGTCTTCAGTTTGAAGACTGTGCAGGAATGACAGCCCTTTGATTCCAGATGGAGGCAGTGCCAGTTGTACTAGATATCATGCAGGTGGTTGATGAGGTGACCCAGGAATTTGTGGGGGCCTGCGGGATAGTCGGGAGGCAAAGGAGTTGTGTGAGATGGATTTGGGGAAAACCAGGTCAAGGCTGTGGTGCGGGAGGACCAGGGTCATGCGGAGGTACAGGGGGAGACTCTGGGAGCCAGAGCTGGTCTGGGTTGGCTGTCCTCTGGCCGGTGGCCTTTTCCTACTGGTGGTGCTAGAGGTCCTTCAGCTGGAAATGGAGCCTAAAATAAGCAACCAAGGAAACATCATGAGTGCTTCATAATGATTATGAGTCATCCTGATACTCAATATAGCCCCCTGATATTCCTCAGAATGTGTTTGTGCTCCGTGTGCTTTGTCTTCTGACAAGCCTTTGGAGTTTTAAGTGTCCCCTGGTTTGGAGCATGGTAGCCTAGTCCTGACAGTTCCCTCATCAATGTGAATGACTCTAGTGTTTTTGACTGCCTGCTGTTTGACCCTGAAGTACAATATGCCTCATGGGTAGACAGTGCTGTTTACTGAATGCTCTTTCCTAGAGATGATGCCTCCGGTATATACGGGATGAGCCCTTATCATCCTGATCTTTTCCTGTTGTTCCAGGCTGGGCAGTGCTGGTTTTGAGCACCAATTCTGTCCCTGAGATCCCCAGGAATTGCTAATAGTTCCCAGGACGTCATCAATGGTGCCAGGTGATTCTCAGACCCCTTGGGTCCTGATGGACTGTGGTGGAAGAAAGACCTCAGGGGTTCATGCAAATATTCAGATAAACCTCAATGTATTTGTTTTTTTTCAGGGCCTCCTGTGAGGTGTGATAGCTGTCTAGTGATGTCCCATAGGTTCTCTTTATCCTGACATGTCTCTAGTTATCCTTAGTATATCCTAATTTTCCTGAGGACATTGTGATTGTTTTCAGTGCCCTGGCAGTCATGATAGCATTCTGACCCTTCTCAGTTTCTCATGGTATTCAGTAGGGACTCCTGCCAGTATTATCATTTTCCTGACAGTCTGGTGCATCTTCTGAGTGAACTGGAGGCTAACTGATTGTGACACGTGCCCCTGTTTGTCCTGATAGTTAGCGGTGGTCATTACAAAGTGCTGAAGATCCTTAGCACTTTCTGTGGTCATGAAAACTGGCTGATAGTTCAAGGTGCCCCCAGTACGCCATAGTGCCTCATCATGTTCTTCTTTGTTACTGGTTTACCTGACAGTATCCTATATGTTCTGGATGCCTTTCGATTGTCCTGAATGTGGATAGGTTTTCTGTAGTGCATGTCTATCTGTCAGGAAGTTGTACTTGTGTTGAGTCTCCCAGTTTTGCCTTTAGATGTTCCTATGTATTCCCTAGTGTTGACAGTCACCCTCTGTGAACTTGACACTCCTGGCAGTTTTAATAGCGGTCTGGTGATCCTCATAGCCTGAGTAATCTCATAGGAACCTGATTTTTTTGGATGTCTCCACGTGGTCATGAGGTTACTCTCAAAGTTTTTATATGTCCATGGTGGTCCTTAGTGGTCGCTGGATTTCCTGATAATTGCTGGGTGGGCCTCAGCTCATCACAGTGCTCCTGAATGTCAAGGGAACAACCAACATGTCCTGAAGTATCCGATTAATGTGAGAGTCATCCTGTAAATTTTTAAGTGTCTGAATATTTCTTAGTAGTCCTGGACATCTTACTGCCATGGACACTCCGGTGGTTCTATACCACCATGTTACTTTTGAACATGTAATGCTTTTTATGAGCTACCCTAAGTAACCTGGGAATTCTCTGCTTTGCCTGGAAGTCTTATGGTAATGCAATAGGGTGCTGGTTGGATTAATGCCCATATGTGGTTTCAATAGCCACCAAGGAGCGCTGGGTGAGCCTTTAGAAACTGACAGATCCAATATTTACTGGGATAAATGAGGTGTCATTGAGCACTCACCTGGTTTTGCAGATACATCCCTGTGGTCCTCTTAAATCCCTGGTTGTACTGAGGGACTCTGCTTTGCTGAGCAACCCTATCAAGTCTTGGGCCAATTCTGGAATTCCTGATAATGTGTTGTTTATCTTCAAAATTTTACTGAGTTCCTCTGTGCCTCCTGATGATCCTGACCATTCCTTAGTGTTCCTAGTGTCCTGTGCTTCTCCTGAGTATACCCTGGATTTGTGAGCATACCTGCTTGTTCTGACGTCCTTCATGTCTAAGAGTACTCAGGAGATTCTGAGTTCCATTTGGTTGTACCAAATACCTAGGGAATTTTGACAAACCTCTATTAGTTCTGAGTGTGCTCTGATTGTCCCGGTTGGCTTCTTGTCACCCTCAGTGTACTCTGATCATCCTGCATGCCCACTTGTATACTTGAACGTTTTCTCCATTTCCAGAGTGTCCCCAAACATTTGGATACCTTTGGGTAGTCCTTAAGTCATTGTCTATTAATTTTCATAGGATAAAGTTGAGTTTGAAAGCCATTTTATGTGCCACTGGTGTATTTTAATATTGCCTCCATATTCCTGAGAGAATGTTTGATATTGAGCACATTCTGATGGTCCTTCCCTGTCTCAAGATGGCATGCATGCACATGTAATACTGAAACTACCTTGCATGTACTAATTTTTTCCTGGTTATCTTGCATAAGTTTTGGGGGTCCTTAGTGCCTCCTTGTGTTTCTAAATGCCTTGTATTTCTGAATAAATTTTGGTGGCCATTAGTTTATTTTCACTTTCATGATATCTCACTGGTAATAAAGAGAGTCCCCTGGATAATTTTATATTGCCCCAGTGTTTTTAGAGCTGACAATGTGTCAAAGTCATGTTCTCATTTTTTGATAATGCTCATGTGGGTTTGAAAGATAGCTAATAGTCCTGAATGTCCAGAATATCCCTAGGTATTCTTGAGTGCCCACTGCTGGAGCTGGTTGTGTGTTTCTAGATTTCAGAACATATTAGGTGTCCTGGGTGGTACTCAGTTATACTGAGGGATGCCTGGTGTCCACTTTTTTCCCTGCTTATCCAAAAAAGCCGCTGAGAGGTCTTATTTTATTTTATTATTTTGAGTAAATTTTATTGGGGTGACAAATTTTAGTAAAGTTACCTGGGTTTCAGGTGTTCAATTCTGTAATATTGTCTATACATCACATTGTGTGTTCACCACCCAGAGTCAATTCTCCTTCCATCACCGTATATTTGATCCCTTTTACCCTCACTGCTATTCCCCACTCTGCTTACACTCTGGTAATAACTAAAGTATTGTCTATGTGTAAGAGTTTTGTTTCTCTGTTTATGTCTCTTGTTCTTTGTTGTTTTCAGTTCTATATACCACATGTCAGGGAAATCATATGGTTTTCAACTTTTTCTGTCTGACTTATTTACTTAGCATTATAATCTCAGAATGCGTCTATATTTGTGGAAATTGCACAATTTCACTTTCATGATATCTCACCAGTGTTTTTAGAGCTATATATATATATATATATATATATATCACGTTTTTTTTTTTTTTTTACCCAAACATCTATTGAAAGCCACTTTTGTTCTTTCCATGTCTGGCCACTGTAGAGAGAAGTACAATGAACATCACAGCTCATATATCTTTTTTTTTTTTTTCCAAATGTCATTGTTTGTCTTGTTGATGACAATTGTTAGTAAAATTACATTGTGAGATTATTATGCCATTGTGTATTACATCATCTATAAATTTGTATGTTCATCTGATGATTAGTTCTTTCCATCACCATATATGATCCCTTGGCCATTCTTATCTCTTGGAGGAACCCTACCCTCCACTATTTTTAATCCTCTGCTTTCTATTGTCTGTGTCTATGAGTTCTGTATTTTTGTCTTGTTCTTTATTGTTGTTGTTTATATTCTCCCATTCAATGAAATCACATGGTTCTCTTTCTTTTTCTTTTGACTTGTTTGTTTTTGTTTTTCTCTCAAGATCCATTGTTGTCAATAATGTTCTATATCATCTTTGCAGAAGGATTTTTCAGTGTATATATACCACAATTCAATTTATCCATTTATTTCTTGCCTTTGAAGTCAAATTCTTGAAGCCTTTTTGAACCCAACGTGCAAAGCTGCAATGAATGTTTTCTTGTTCTATGCAGTTTATTATTCCAGGTCTTTTCTTTTTTTGATAGAGTTAATTTGAGGAGAGGGATGACATATGGGTCTAATTTTATAATTTTAGAGGAACCTCCAAATCTCCTTCCATATATTTATTGAATAGTCTGCATTTTCATTGTATGAAGGTTCTTGGTCAAATTATCTGTCCATGTTTAAATGTTTGTTTGTCTTGTTGATGATAGCCATTCTGACTGGGGTGACTATATCTTTGTGGTTTTGATTTGCATTTCTCTGATGATTACTGTGATGAAATCAGGGATATGTGATTTTCTAGCATATGTCTTTTTCTTAGGCTTTTTTGTTATTCTGGTCTTTAAATGATTCTCCAAATCTATTTTTTCGCCCATTTTTTAAAAAATGCAAATGTTTTAATGTTGTTGAGTTGCATGTGTTCCTTGTATATTTCTTTGGATAATATTGCCTTTTTAACTATTGTTTGCAAAAATCTTCTCCCATTTAGTTGGTGGCCTCTTTATTTTGTGTGGTGTTCTTCTTAAATTGCCTAAAGCTTTTAAGTTAACATATGTATAAATCGTTTACATCCTTGGTTAAGTTTATTCTTAGATAAGTCCATTATTTTCTTTGAACTGCAAGGTCCATAAGTTTAGTACCTATTTTTCTTCTATGCAGTTTATTGTGTCAGGTCTTATGCTTAAGTCTTTGATCCATTTGAATTAACTTTTAGTAACTTTACTGCAACCGTTTATATTCTTTTTTGGTGGATCCAGTTTTCTAGCATCATGTCATCTCAAAAGTGTCTTGCAATTGTAACTTATTCTTTGTCAACAATTATCTGTCCATATTTATGTGGTTTTATTTCTGGGTTCTCAATGGCTATTCCATTGGACTTTCCATACAATGTTGAAAACCATGATGTTTTGATTATTGTAGTTCGTGTACAGAAAGTAGAGCAAAGTGATTCCATTTAGTTCTTTTATCATAAGCTGAGGTTTGTCACATGTGGTCTTTATTCACAAATCTGATGATTTTTCTATACCAATTTTATTAAGTGTTTTATGCCATAGATACTGTATTTTGTCTGCATCTATTTATATGATGATGTGTTTTCTGTCCTTAATATGGCCATTTTTCTATGTTGATTCTTCATCAATCCATGACGTTGAACTATCTTGTGTTCCAGATGAACCCTACTTTTTAAAAATTTTATTTCTTTAAATTTCTTATAGTCAATTGTTAGTCTTACATAGATTTCAGGTGTACAATTCTGTATTTATCATCTAATAAATCCCATTGTTTGTTCATATTTCTTTTCTGAGATTTCATTGTTAGTATATAGGAAGGCAATGGACTTTTGTAACCGTGATTTTGCAACTTTGTCTGTGTCTATGAGTTTTGTTTCTCATTTGCTTTGTCTTGTTCTTTGTTGTTTTTGTTATATATAGCATCATGTCATCAGTGAAATCACATGGTTTAACTTTTCATTCTAATTTGGATGCCTTTTATTACTCTCTTGCCTGATTCCATGTTGTCACAAATGTTCCTATATCATGTTGACAGAGGTGATAGGGGACAGCCCTGTCGTGTTTCTGTATATATACAAACTTCTTTTTCACCATTAACATTATGGTTGTTTCCATGTCTTGAGGTTTGTAAACAAAGCTGCATTAACATTGGAGCAAGGTGTCTTTTCCTTCTATTCCATTTTATTAAGTAGATAATCATAAATGGATGGATCTGGGTCATATGCTTTTCTGCATCAATTTTGAATCACATTTTTGTCCTTTATTTTGCACCAGTCTGCATGTATCAACAGTGTATGGATTCCTTGTTGAACCATCCTCAACATGAACTATTGGTTGTGATGATAGCCATTTTAATGCATTGTTGTAGGTGATTTGCTCATTGTGGTTTTATTTGCATTTCTCTGATTCATTAGTGATGTTGAGCATTTTTCATATGTCTGTCCTTGCCATTTTGGTATCAGTAATGTCCTCATAAAATGAGTTAAGGAGTACTGTTTCTCTGTTTGTTTTTTTTGTTGAGTTGCATGAGATCCTTGAATTCTGGATATTAGATCCCTTATCAGAGGTTTGTAAAATTCACTAGTGGCCTCTTTATTTTGTCAATGGTTTCTTTTGCTTTTGTGCAGAAGTTTTGGATGACTATTCCCAATTATTACTGGTGATCGGTCTGTTTAGATTTTGCCTTTGAGTTCTTCATGGTTCAGCCTTGAAGGCTATAAAGGTCCATAAGTTTAGTCCATTTCTTTTCTTCTAGCAGTTTATTTTGTCATATAGTCTTATAGTATTCTTGGATGATGCTTTGAATTAACTTTGTGGTGACAAATAACAGTCCTTTCATTATTTTGTTTTTTGTTAATCAGTGTCTTCTCTCTTTTATCTGAAGTCTAGCTGTCTTTGCTCCAATTTTGCTTAATCTTTGTCAAAGAACCATTATCTGTCCATATTAATTTTTCTATTTCTTTTGTTCTCTCTATTCCATTTAGTTCTGCTCTAATTTTCTGCCAATTATTTTTTCTTTGATTATTGACCTTGTAGTACAAGCTTAAAGTGTGATACCTCTAGTTCTTTAAGGTGTAACATGAGGTTATTGATTTGGGAGTTTTCTTGTTTCTTGAGATAGGCCTGTAATGAGTTTTCTCTTCCTTTTGCATCCCATTTTGATGGGATGTATTTTCAATCTGTATATTGTTTCTATGTATCTTTTGATTTCCTCTAATTTCTTCTTTGATCCCAGTCCTTCTTTAAAATTATGTTATTCTTTCCATGTATTTGTGTTTTTTCAATTTCTTTCAAAATGTTGATATTTTCAAAGCCTTGTCTTTCAGAGAATATGCATGGTATGATTTCAATCTTCTTAAATTTTTTGCTGCAATTGCAAAATTGTTTTGTATTTCTATCTTGAGATTTCATTGTTAGAAAAGAATGTATGTCTGACTTTTTAGGATTGATTTTCTATAAATGTCAATTATGTCCATTTAATCTAATGTGTCATTTACTACTATTTCGTTATTTATCTTTCTGTTTGGATGATCTAGCCATGTCATCTCAATGAGTGTATTTAACTAGTATAATTGTATTTGGTCAATTTCTTTTCTTCTGTTATTGTTGCAAGGTGTATCGGTGCTTGATTGATAAATATTGATGACATTATCTTCTTCTTGTTGTGCAGTCCATCTTCTCCATTATGAAATAGTCCATCTTGTCTCTTGTTATCTTTATTATGTTAAGTCTGTTTTTCTGATATCATTATGGCATTTATTTGTTTCAACCATAAATGGTTGTTGTGACTTGTCAATTTTTTCACTTGATATAATCATATGATTTTGTCCTTTATTTTGTCTATGGAGACACATGATGGTTGGTTTTGATCCAATCTGTGCTACTCTGTGCCTTTTGGATGAGTTCAGTCCATTTACATTTAGGGTGATTATTGTTGTTGTTGTTGTTGTCATTCTATCCTTGTTTTCTGTAATGTTGTGTCTCCATTGTTTACTTTTTTTTTTTATTTTATTATTTCTGTGGTGGTGACAATTATGGTGTTTCCTTACATAGTTTCAGGTGTACAATTTCAGTATATATTTCGCCATATGAATAATCTTTTTAATGCATTGTTATTGTTTATGTAAAAGAATTTGATATTTAGGATTTTTGCATCAGTATTCTTCAGAGATATTGGTCTGTAGTTTTTCTTTCCATTCCATAATCACCAGGTTTTACTCTCCCCTTTTTGAGTTTTGTTTCATAAAATTGTCCCTGTTGATGTCTCTTCTTCAATTTTTAGTATTTTGTTGCAGGATTGGTATTAGAAAATTCTTTGAAAGTTTGTATGTCTGGAAAGGTCTGGTATTCCTCCTTCATATCTAAAGGATATCTTTGCTGGATGACTGATTATTCTTGGCTCATGGTTTCTCTCTTTCTGTTTGAATATTTTCCAGTTCTTCATGGTTGTAGGCTTGGAAGGCTATATGTTTCTAAGAACTTGTATTTCTGTCTTCTTGAATTTGGCTGCCTTGATGATTCTTTCTTATTGTTGTTGATGATCCTTTCAATGTAGAAGGTCTGTTGGGATTGAGATAACTTCCCTTTACGTTTCTGATTTTCTTGATCTCCTCTTTCTCTTAGGAAGTTCTCATTGACAATTTGTTTGAATATATTCTGTTCCTCTCTCTTTCTTCTCCTTCTGGTATGCCCATTAATTTTTCTTATATTGTCTTTTGTTCTCTATTCTTGTAGAGTTCTCTAATTTCTTTTTAAGTCTCAAGTCTCTTTCTACTGTGAGCTTGGTTTCTACTTGATGTCACTCTTCTAGTTCTTTAAGGTCAACATGACTATTTATTTCATTTCTTTTTTCTTGAAATAGGTCTGTAATGAGAAATTCTATTTCTCTTTTTAAGATTTCATCCCGTAAAATTTTGGTAGGATGTATTCATTCTCATTTTTAACTGTATCTGTGTTTTCTTGATCTCTCCTCTAATTTTTCAGAACTGCAATCTTTAATATGTTGTTTTAAGTCCATGTATTTTGTATCTTTCTTTTACAGTTTTCACTTTCTTTCTGAGTTGTCAGAGAATCTTGTTGCCTTTGGTTATTCTTTCAAATTTGTTTGAGACTGATTTATGTCCCAATATATTCTAGACATCCTTGAGAATGTTCTGTACACTTGATAGAAAGGAATGTATAGTCTGATGTTTTAGGATGAAGTACTTTGGTAGAATGTTTTATTATTTCTAATGTGTCATTTAGTTATTTCTTTACACAGTTTGGATGATCTTCTCTGTCAATGATGTATTTAAGTCCCCTATTATCATTGTGTTTTGGTCAATTCTTTAGTTCTGTTAGTAGTTGCTTGGTCACAGGGCACAGTGTCCCTGATTGGGGCGGAGAGCTTTTGATGACTCTTCCAGCTTGTTCAGTCCTGTATATTTCAGCAGTTCTGTTTACTCTTGTTATCCCCTGATAGGTGGGGTCACTGATATCATTATGGCTGATTTTGTGAGAGGTGGCCATTTGCTTGGAGTGTCAATTTCCCACCACCACAGTCTATGCTTGTCCTTGTATCTCTCCCTTTTTGGAACTAGTTGGGCTGTGAATTTGTGTTTGAGTTCCAAAACATCAAATTTTCTGTTGTTTTGATCTGACTTCAGTCCATTTACATGGGTGATTTTGATATGGGAGGGGAGTCATTGTATCTCAGTGCCTGTTCTGCTGGCAGTGTTAAACCACCGTTTTCAGCCTTTTGTTCAGTTGTCTATTATTTCTGTGTGGTGGTATTCTTGATGCTGCCTCTGTTTCTTCTTTTATTTCAGTATATAGCAGTCTGATCTTTTGGTGCTCCTTAAGTTTATGTAAGAAGTTTGAGTTCAGTGCACTGAGCTATTCTGCTGCAGCTTACTTTCTCCGTTCTCGTGGTTCAGGCTTTTACTCCTCCCCTGAGTTTGTGCTGAATCTCCCAGTTGATAGTGGTGATTTCCTTTAGTCTTCTGTGTTGCCTGTCTGCTGTGAAAATTCCCTCAGTTTGTATGTTCAATCTTTATTTCCTTCATTTAGAGGCTATCTTTGCCATTTTTCTTGGCTCATATATCTCTCTAATGAGGTTTTCAGTTTTTTGGTTAGATACCCAGAGACAAATTGCTTCTGTGATGGTAATTCTATTTCTAATCTTTCCTTTGTAAGCACCGCCTTCCATCACACCTGAACCAATTCTATATCCGTCGTTGATGTATGAGTATTCTTTCTCTACAATGTTCCTCTCCAGCACATGTTATGGTTTGTAAGTTGATTCTTTCTTCTTCTTGGATTCAAGGGTCCACTTGTCCATTGTGTTTTATTTGACAATTTCTTGATGATTAGTGTTGTTTAACATTTTTGTATATTCTATATTGCCCATTGTGTATGTCTTTTCTTTCTATTTAGATTCTTGTAGAGTTCTTTCCATTTCTTTTTAAGTCAGTCACTTTCTTCTGATTGAGTTGTATGTCATTTCAGGTTTCTATATTAGCCCCATGTTGGAATGGTTGTTTGTCAAAAATCTCTCCCATTCAGTCAGTTGCTTGTTTTCTTTCTTTTCTTTTTTTTTTTCTATTGTGTCAATAGTTTCTTTGCTTTAAATGGTTCTTTTTGATATTTCATTTATTCAATTTACCATTTACTCATGCTGTTCTTTTGAAGTCAAATTCTCAGTTCCTTATTTGAACTTCCTATCTGTGCATTAATTATTTTTTTTCTGCAGTTGATTATAGGTCTTTTCTTTAGTTTGATCCATTCTGAGTTAATTTTGGTACACGTCCAAATAGTGGTCTATTTATTATTTTGCACATGGCTAAATTCTCAGTTCTATTTATTGAATAGGCTGTTTTCCTCATTGTATGTTTATGGTTTCTTTGTCAAAATTATCTGCCCATGTTTAAATGTTTGTTTGTTTTTGTTTGTTTGTTTTTTCTGGTTTCTTGATTCTATTCCTTTGTCTGTTTTTCTGCCAATACCATACTATTTTGATTACTGTTGTACAACCTGAAGTCAGGGAGTATGTGATACCTCTAGCATTGTTCTTTTTCTTAGGATTGCTTTTGTTATTCTGGGTTTTTCGTGATTCCATCAAATCTGATGATTATTTTTCCTATTTCTTTAAAAAAATGCCAATGGGATTTTAATGGGGATTGCATTAATTCTGTATATATATTTGGGTAATATTGCCTTTTTTAAGTATGTTGATTCTACCCATCCATGAACATGGTATGTCTTTCCATTTGTGTGTTTTTGTGTGTGTGTTGTTCTTAAATTGCCTAAAATTGCCTTAAAATTATCAGTGTATAAATCGTTTACATCCTTCGTTAAGTTTATTCCTAGATATTTTATTATTTTGTTGCAATTGCAAAATAAATTGTTTTATTTTTTTCCATTTATCTTTCTTACATTTCATTGTACACCTGGAATGCAATGGACTTTTGTATGTTGATTTTTTTAGTCAGCAACTTTACTGCAGTCGTTTATAATTTCTAATAACTTTTCGGTGGATTCTGTAAGGTTTTCTATATATAGCATCATGTCATCTCAAAAAAGTGGCAATTTAACTTATTCATTCCCAATTTTGATGTGTTTTATTTCTTTCTCGTGTCTGATGGCTCTGGCTAGGACTTTCCATACTATGTTGAATAGCAGAGGTGATAGGAAGCAGCCCTGTTGTGTAACTGGATGTAGAGCAAAGGGATTCAATTTTTCACCATTGATTATCATAATAGCTGAGCGTTTGTCATATGTGGTCTTTATTATGGTAAGGTATTTTTTCTATACAAACTTTATTAAGTGTTTTAATCATAAATAGATATTGTATCTTTTCTGCATCTACTTATATGATCATGTGTTTTCTGTCCTTACTTTTTTCTATGTGGAGTATCAATTTCATCAATTTGCGTACGTTGAACTTTCTTGTGTTCCTGAGATGAACCCTAGTTTCTTGTGATTAATAATCTTTAATGCATTGTTGCATTTGATTTGCTGGAATATTGTTTAGGATTTTTGCATCTGTATTCATCAGAGATATTGCTGTGTAGTTTTTTGTTTGTTTGTTTGTTTGTTTTGTGTGTGTGTGTGTGTTGTCTTCACCAGAGTTTGGTTGGCCATATAAAATGTGTAAAGAGTATTGTCTACACTTCAAATTTTTTGGAACACTTTGAGTTGCACAGGTATTAGATCCACATTGAATGTTGGGTAGAATTCACTATGGAAGCCACCTGGTCCTGAACTTTTGCTTTTGGGAGGTTTGGATTACTGATTCAATTTTCTAACTGCTCATCGGTTTATTCAGTATTTTCAATTCTTCGTAATTCAGACTAAGCAAGCTGTATATTCCCAAGAATGTGTCCATTTCTTCTAGGTTATTGAATTTAATGGCATATAATCCTTCATAATATTTTTGATTATCATTTGTTTTTCTGTGTCATTTGTAGTACCCTCCCATCTTTCATTTCTTTTTTTTTGTTTATTTGTGTCTTTTCTCTTTTTATCTTAGTGAGTCTATTTTTGTTATCAGTTTTATTAATCTCTTAAAGAACCAGCATTTTTTTGAATGATTCTTTCCTACTGTCATCATGCTCTTTATTTCATTTAGTTCTGGTCTGACTTTTATTATCTTCCTTGTGCTGACTTTGGGTTTCATTTGTTCTTCTTATTCTACTTATTTAAAGTGTAATGTGAGGTTATTTATCTAGAATTTTCTCTTATTACTTGAGATAGGCCTGTAATGGTATAAATGTGCCTCTTAAAACTGCTTTTGCTGCATCCCAATATTTTTGGTAGGATGTATTTTCATTGCCATTTGTTTCTATGTAGTTTCGATCAGTGTTCTTGTTTCTTTTTTGACCCAGTCATTCATTAAGAGTACCTTGTTTAATCTCTATACATTTCTGTCATTTTCCTGGTTGCTTTTAGCAGTTGATATTCAATATACTAGTCTTGTGATCAGAGAATATGCTTGGGATGATTTCAATCATCTTAAATTTGCTGAAGTCAGTTTCATGTCCAAATATATGGTCTATCCTTGAGCACGTTCCATGTACACTAGGACAGAATGTATAGTCTGATATTCTAAGATGAAGCGCTCTCTAAATGCCAATTGAGTCATTTTCATGTAATGTTTCATTTACTGCTGATATTTCTTTATTTATTTTCTGTTTGGATAATCTATCCACAGGTGTCAATAGTGTATTTAGGTTTCCCACCACAATTGTGTTTTGGTCAATTTCTCCCTTTAGATCTCTAGTAGTTGCTTTGTATATTTTTGCGCATCCTGATTGGAGCCATAAATATTGATGACTGGTATATCTCCGTGTGGTGTAGTGCTCTTTACCATTATGAAATATCCATCTTTTTCTCTTGTTACCTTTTTATCCTGAAGTCTGTTTCATCTGATATCAGTATGGTTACATCTTTTATCTCTGAATACCATTTATTTGGAGAGTCTATTTCAACCCTTTTGCTTTGCATCTATATTTGTCCTCGTATCTGAAATGTGTTTCTTGGACACAGCATATGGTTGGGTTTTGTTTTTTGATGGCATCTGCTACTCTGTGGCTTTTTATTGGTGAGATCCGTCCATTTATATTAACAATGATTCTTGAAATAGGAGGACTTCCTATCATTATGTCTGGTTTTCTGATAAGACTGTGTCTCCATTGTTTCTTTGTCTTTTTTTTTTCCTGTCTATTATTTCCGTGTGGTGCTATTCTATGATTTTT
Source organism: Rhinolophus sinicus (assembly GCF_036562045.2). NCBI lineage: Eukaryota > Metazoa > Chordata > Mammalia > Chiroptera > Rhinolophidae > Rhinolophus > Rhinolophus sinicus. The sequence continues at coordinate 18,788 of NW_027423853.1, read as the reverse complement.
CCCTCTGTTTCTCCTTTTTGTATGTTATATATTTAATTTCTGGATTTGTTAATAGTGGTTACCATTAAGTTTATGTAAAACAAAATTTCACGTTGACAGTATTCCATTTTCTTCAGTGTGCTTACTTTTGCCATCCTTGGCCCCATTCAGACTTTTATGCTATCCCCTTTTCTATTTATTTGCCACAAATTATCCATATTCATGCCGTGAGTTCACTTCTGAGCAGTAATAGCAAGTTTTCTTTTCCTGTTTTTTTTTTTTTTTTTAATGTTTCTTCACCTTCTCCTTATCCTCCTTTTCTCCTTCCTCCTTTTCCTCCTCCTCCATTGCCTTCCTCTCTTCTTTATCCATATGTTATGTTTAATTTTATAGTTCCTTTTGATGTAAAGGTTTCCATTTCCTGCTTCTGTCTGTCTGTTTGTAATACTAAACATCATTTATTATTCTTTAGCTTTTTTGTTTGTTTGTTTCAAGTCAAATAGCCTCCTTCAATATTGTTGTTTTGCAGGTTGTGTGTTAGAAATTTCCCTCAGTTTCGGTTTGTCTGGAGAGATCTTTATTCATCTTTCATATCATTTATTTGCTGTATATTATTCTTGCCTCAAAGTTTCTCTCTTCTCATAGTTTGAATATTTGATTCCACTCTCTCCTGGCTTGTAGAGATTCTGCTGAGAAATCTGATTAATCTGATGGGCTTCCCTTTTTAGGTTGCTATCTTCTTTTCCCTGGCTGTCTTGGGGATTCTTTTTTTGTAGTAATTTTTTGACAGCTGCAATACAATGTGCCTTGACAAAAGGCCTATTGGCATTGAGATAATTAGGTGTTCTATTGGTTTCTTGGATTTGAGGATCTAGTTCTTTCCACAAGTTTGGGACATTCTCAACTATTTGCTTCAATATACTCTCTGTTCTCTCCTCCCGTTCTACTTCCTCTGGTATGCAGATTATGTGTATGTTGCTCTTTCTGATGGAATCAGAAAGTTACTATAGGTTTCTTTTCATTTATTTTAAGTCTCAAGTCTCTCATTTCTTCCACCTGTGTAATTTCCAGATTCGATTTTCGATGTCACTGATTCCTTCCTCCGTTGGTCAACTCTACTCCCTAATCTAGCTATTTCATTCTTCATTTCTTTTATTGAGTACTTACTGTCCAGAAATTCTATTTGATTCACTTTTAAAAATTTCAATGTCTCTGTTAAAATGTTGTTTTTTCTTCAATTGTGTTTCTGAGTTCATTAAACTACCTGTCTGTGTTGTTTTGCAACATGTTGAGTTTTTTTTTCAGAACTGAAATTTTGAATTCTCTGTCATTTAGGTCACTGATTTGCATGTCTGTAAGTTCAATTTCTGGAGACTTGTCTTTCTCTTTCTGAGCTGTATTGTCACCTGAACCATTCATGGCAATTAATGAATTGGCATTTCTCTTCCTAGGCAACGACAAGTTGTACTACAACAAGTTGGTAGGATGAGGTCCTCTTTTGTTTTACACTACTTGCTGGTAGAATGCTTTATTTTCTCTCTCACTGCAGAATTGTATTCTTCTCTCACACTGTAGAGTTATGGTTGCTCTGCACTGTTCTGCTACTCACACATAGGGGGCCAGTCCCTGGAAATTGGGCTTCTCCTCTGTGAGTAGGAGTATCAGGGCAGATCATCCATTGGGGTATTTGGAGATCTTCTTAAGTACTGAAGCTCTTCCTTCATCAGAGTCAGGACCTGTGTGTTTCTGTGGCAGTGTTTACTCCTATAAGGATCTGTCCAGATGTGTGCGTCAGGGCCAGGGTGGGTTGTGAGAGGTGGCTCTGAGCAATGGCATCCACCACCAACACTGCCAGTCCTGCACACAAGTCTCCCTCCACTTCACCAGAACTAGTTGGACTGTTAAATGATGGCTGCTGGTCGCAGTTCTCAGAACTACAAACTTCTATTCATTTGATCTAACACTCTTACTGTTCCACTTCTAACACTCGTGGGTGGGGTGGGACAAACTTTCAGGGTAGGGAATAGTCAGCTAGGCTTCATGTCTATGCCTTCCATCCTCTGCTTTGCAGTGAAGACTGATCTGCCAATTTCACCCTTCATACTTTAGTCTTTGCTCTGAGAACTCTGCAATGAACTTTGAGTTCAGAGATGTTATATGCTGATCCCTCAGACAGGATTGTGGGTGACAAAGGGTGCACTAGCAGTCCAAATTCTCCCTGGTCCCGACTGTGCTAAATCCAGAATGCAGGGATATCTCAGCTTCAAGCTCTGGTCGGTGTCCGTCCTACAACCCGTGGGGGTCATATGTTTCCACTCTTCCACATTCTCTCCTCCCCTGCTTGTCCAATTTATCCTTCAGATGTTTTCAGTTTCATGTCTCTTAGTCTTGCCTGTCTGGTGCACAGGGAGTCCTTTGTGGGTTTATAGCTCTCCAATTTGTTTTTGATTCCAGGGGAGATTGCAAGAGTCTCACCTCATGCCTCCATTTCTATGTTGTCATTGCTACTGAGTGTTCTTGATCATGGCCTCCTTATCTTAAGGAATGCTGATTGCCCACAGTGTACTTGGGGTTCTTGGGTGCTTTGTGATTCATAAGGCCCACCTCATGTTAAAGGAAGAACCATTGTGGCCCTGAGCACCCCTTGTATTTCATTGTTATACCATACTGGTTCTGTTTCTAATAATTTGTTCTCAATGAACTTTCGTGATTTTCATAGTGTTTTGGTCATGCTGAATTATTGCTGCTTGTTGTGAGTTTTGCTGCATGGCTTGGCTTGATTACCCCTGCTTATTCCAATGTTTAGTTGGTATTCCTAAGTGCTTTGTGGTGGTCTTCACATATCTCTGATTGTCCTGAGTGACTTTTCTGGTCTGTGATGTCATTGGGTGTTTATGAGTACACACTGGTGGACATGACGTGTCTGTGGGTGTCCTGTATATTTCAAAGAGTTTTGAGCATCCTCTTGCTCATGTTACTTTTTGGTGACTCTGACAGTGTGCTAGTGTCAGTGAACATTTCTTGTTTGTCCTGAGATTTCTCTAATAGTCCTTAAATATATGCAGCAGTCCTGAGGGCCACAGGGTTGTTCTGAGTTTCTACTGTTCATGCTAAATTAACCCTTAAAACTCTTTATTTCCTGATTGATGCATGGTATATACTGGTCCCATTGAATGCCTCTGGGTCATCATTTGCACCCTGTGTGTCATTTGGTGCCTCCTGATTTTTTTGAAATCTTCGTGTTAGTACTGAGATCTTGGTGGCCTTACTGCATTGCTTTGTTTTCCTGATAAATCCCTGGATGTCCTTATAGTACTTTGTTATCTTTAGCACCACACAGTTTTAATGTATGGAGCCTGTTGTCCTGAGCATTTTCTGTGTAGCTGCTAGTGTCCCAGAGGACCAAAGCACGTCATATTTGTTCTGTCTAGACATGTAGTAAACCCTGGCATTCCGTGTTGTCCTGGATGCTGTCACTTCCTCATAGGGTGCCCTGTGAGGTCCACTGCTGGTTCAGTGACTCCTAGTCATATTAATGACACCCAAGATGCTGTGATTGCCACTTGGAGGCACTGAGTAACTATCAATCCTGATGAAACCCTGTGCATCCTGAGTGCTCCTCAAGTTGTCTTGAATGGCCTGAAGTACTCTTGACTGTGCACCTTTTGGTTTTTCTATGAGGAACCTTGTGACTATGTTGAGATCTGGTGGCACTGATACTGCCCTCAGAATCTTCATTGTCTGCTAAGTTTCCTAAGAGAACTGACGTTGTACTGGATGTGTCGACTGAGGGCCTAGTTCTGCTCCTGTCATTCCCAGAGTGGTCCTGTTAGCCCTTTGTAGTGCAGAGAGCTCCTGCTATTCCTGACTGACAACTTGGCATGCTATGTTATGCACATTTCTCTTGAACAATGAAAGATTTTGGTGATAATTTGATGGTGATTTTGAGTTTTGCCTGGATTTCCTGGTTGCTCTCTAATTTGTAAAAGTGTCCAGATTGGGTCCTGCCACACGTGTGTGGTCCTTAGCACTTTTGGTTGGTCCTCCTAGTGACCCTTTGAGACTGAGTGCCTTTTGTTGGTCATTACTGCCTTTTGATGGACTTCAGATCCTTTTTGTCTTTCTCATTATTTTGTGCTACCTGATACACAGTTTGCTTTGGTCCTCAGTGCCCTTTGTGGTCCCGAGCTAACGAGGCTGGTCCTGATATTGCCCAGGTCAACATGAGTCAAACTGAACACCTGTTGGCACTCTTTCACGACCGTGATGGTTTTCAGTAATGCTTGGGGTTTTCCGCAGCACCCTGGTGGCTTGATTTTATAAATGTGTTGTGTGAGTTGGCTGCATTCTTTACATTTATAAAGCAGAAACTGTGGTTATCTTGAGCTTTGTTGTTGTTTTGAGTTCCTCCTGGTACTATTGAGCACTTGAGGTCTTCCAGTTACCACTGGTGGTCCAGGCAACTCCTCCTGGTCCTAACTAACCACTGTGTCTCTTGTTAGGGGTTTTCTCTTCCTGAGTATTTCTTTGTGAAAATAGGCCACCTCATATTCCTCATTCACCCTGCTTATCTTGGCCATATGACTGTTTGAAATAATTCCTGATGCGCCTGAACACACTTTAGTTTATTTAGGTAAGGTTGCTTTTGCTGAGTGCAATTTGGTGGTCTTGACTTTTTTAATAGATGTCTCACGCTGTATGGTAGTATTGGGTTTTCATCTACTAGTTCTGAGTGCCCTTAATTATTTTGAGCAGCCCTTAATGTAATGAAGCAACTCCTGGTTATCCTAAGAACATCTGGAGGCTCTGAACTCTTCTTACATATCCTGATAATGCACTTGTATTGAGGTCTGGTGGTGGTACCGGTCTTCTCCTGGTGACCATGACAGTCTCGTGGTGCTTCTAAGCCTATTATATTTATCTTAACTGTTTTCCCAGTTGTCTGCAGTGCCTCTTGGTGGCTTTCAGTGCATTGTAATTCTAATAAGGACCTGTTTTTTACTAGCTCTGTGTATGCTGGGAGTAAATTGTCAACTTACTTAGTCACCTATGCTGATCCCAAATACCCATGAAATTGTACTATAACCGTCATAGTAATGAGGCCTGATGGGTGCTCCTGAGACTTCCATTTAACCTCACTAGCCCATTGGATACTCTAAAGCCTTGGGATCATTTTGAGTTGCCAGATCATGCAACATATTTAATCACTTCTTATTAATCCTCCTTGGTCCTGATGTTTTGGTAGTGATACTGGCCATCCCAGCATATCCAGAGAAGAGGTTAGTAGAACTGGGCATCCAATTCCTTGATTGTACAGGACTTTCCTTTGTTTTAGAGTACCCCATTTGTGCCAAATGGACATTTGTGTTCCTGAGATGTTTTGGCTGACCCTCCTACTGCAGCTGTAGATCTCATTCTTACTCATCAACAATGTCTGCTAGTTGTCCTGAGCCATTCCTGGGTGTTCCATGTTTCTGTGATATGTTTGCAGATGTGGCATTGTTCTTATAGTACAGAAAGCACGCAAGTATTCCTGAGAAATTGCTGGTGGTTACAGGCATCACCAGATTATCAAGAATATCCACACTGAATTCAAAATGATCACAGATTTATTAAGCAGCTTCTAATAGTCCCATTACCAACATGTTTAACTGAGTATTTTCTAGATTCCTTCATCTTCCCAGGTTCCCCTCAACCTGCAAGTTGTTCTGGACATCTCCCTAATGGTCATAGACACACTCAGCCTTTCAGAGTATCAACTTCTGTTCCCAATAAAGACCTAAAAATTTTTACTGTCCAAGGTTGTTCTGAGTGATTCAACTGCTACTAAACAATCACAGGCATTCCTAAGCATGTCTGGGTTGTTTTGAGCATACCCCAGTAGTCTATTGTGCTGCCTGTGGGTCCTGAGTTCCTTGCAGTATTCTGCAATGGCTCCTTTTGATGAGCTCTTTTGTTTTTGATTTTTCTAAGAGATCAGGTATTGTCCTAATATTTCCTGGTGGTCTTCAGAGTGCAAGAATAGTTGAGAGCCTTGCTGTGGTTTTGGAGTACATCAAGTGTCTAGTACCCTGTGTTCTCATTGAAATTTCTGAACACTCCATCATTGTCATGATTTCATCCTGGGGTACTTCAGTATCTGTTGATGTTATGAGTTTTCTCAGGCATTCTTTATTGAACCCACATTGTCCGTGGAGACTCATGGAAATTATCATCAGGCACCCATAACCACTAGAGTCAGTCATGACAACTGCAAAAACTCAATATTCTGGTGAAAACCGCTAGTTGCTAGAAATACTGTGGCACTCTCAGGACCTCCAGAAATGTTTCAGCACCAAATGGGACATTCAGGATTCACACAAGTAACTTGGTGCAAACATGATAATTTCAGTTGTAGAATACAGCTTTCGGGGACACCAAAAAGAACTGAGATGCATCTGGAAATACAGACAAGCAGTAAAGGGCTATAGAAGTATTAAGGCATGCTCATTACTTCCAGAAAATTATTAACACCACAAGAAGGCATTCAGTAGTACTAGTATTTGTGAAGAGTCACCATGGTGTTGTCAAAATTTCTAAAGTCTTCTCATATCGACCAGAACAATTGAGACTTGTGTGGGGCATTTCGGACATCATTCTAGATTATAATGAATAGCCAAGCACTTTAGGAAACATTCACAAAGAAAAGTGATGCTCAGGACACCAGCATTACCTGATTCTACTCAGTTCTTTGGAAACTGTGATGAGGACTTAGGTGTCTTATGTTTTCCACTGGTGATTTCGGAGGTGGTTTTCACTGAGCCATTCCTGGTCCCATGAGCCCTTTCTCTTCCTCAGTCAGTCTTGGTGTCACACAACACTTTCCTTGCCCTTAGAGGCTTTTTGTGTTCCTCAGTTAACCCTGGTGATATGCAGACTCCTTGGTGGTCCTGGGTAATGAATGGTTATTTTGAATAAGCCCACCTGCTCCTGAGTGTAAAATGGTGATCCTGAGCACGTGTATACTGCTCTCTGGTGTCCAGAGTTCACAGTGATTATCCTAAATGATGCTTCATAGTGCTGCGCAGCCCCTGGTGATTTTGGTGTATCTTCTAGTACCCTGGTCCTTTGAGAAACTCCAGCTGTTCCTAGACACACATTAAAATTTCTGTTTGTCCTGGACTTTCTTTGAGGTGCATATTGCCAGTTGAGTGTTCTGTGATCCTCACGGTGTTGCAGTACCTTGGGACTTTTTGGGTTTCTGAGTTTCTCCTGATGTTTTCTAAGGACAGAAGTGACTGATACCATATTTTGATTTTATTCTTTGTTCATTGGTAGTCCCAAAGGCCTCTTGGTTACCAAAATGTCTGCTGGTTATCCTGATGTCTCCCAAGTGATTGTGAGCATTTTCTCATTTTTATTTGAGCCCTTGTTTGCGTAATCATGTCTTGATTGTTTTTATTCATTGTTGGTGCTCTGCAGTATCCTGGGGGCCCTAATACTACTTGGGTTTTTGCTTTTTGTGTGCCCCTGTGTTTTCTAGGTTACACTCGTGTTGGTGAGTGACCCATGGTGTGCCTGTTAACACGTTGGTGATCCTGCAAAATCCCTGTTTCCAATGGGACTTCTGGTGATCCTGAGTGTAAATGCTGTTTTTGGTCACCCACAGGTGTTTTTTGTCAGCTCCATCATGGGCATGAAAACCCCACCGAGATTATGATAAGCCCTGGTCATCCTCAGCAAGTCCTGGATTTCCTGACAACACTTGGTTACCCTGTGTCCCCTCCCGTGAATTTGTGTCCATTCTGGTGTTCCTCGTAGTGCCTTGTTGGTCCTCACAAGTTTTTGTTTTTCCTCAGTTTCACTGGTAAAACAGAGTTCTTCCTATGTTCCTGAGTTCACCCTGGTACTACTCTAGGCATGCAGGTTTCTGTATCCATGAGTCATGCTGAGAGTACTACTGTGAATCTCAGACAGTTTATTCTTGTGGGCCCCACAAACCCTCCTGAAACATGGACACTTGAGTACCATTCTTGTGTTCCTTGATGTCTTCTGCAAGTCTTGAGCACAACTTTCATGGTGTCACAAGGTAACTCATTGCCCTGAGAGACCTGTGGTGGTGATGACCTCTGCTTGATAATCTTGGATGTAGGCTGGTGGTGTTGGTGTTGTCCATTCACTCAGGTTCTTGAGCACCATAGTGGTTTGCATGGTGGTAATGGAAACACCTTTTCTTTCTGAGTACCCATATTGATGCTGCAAACTATTTGTGGTTTTAAAACTTTATAGTAATTTCTGGTGCCCCATTTACAATAGAGCAGCCACAAGTGGTCTTCCCTGAGCCTGAATTGTTTTGCAAACTCCCAGCTCATCTTGCTTTCTGCTTACTGATCCTCAGTGAATAATTGTTATTCTAAGTGTCCTTTCTTGTTTCTGGAGAACATTCTACGCTATGTCACATTAGCATTTTGGTTGTCTGAAGATTCCACTGCTGGTCTTGAGTGCACTCTGGTTCACCTCAGCATACAATAGTATTTATGAGTATGTCTTGGTAATCTCTGGATCACCTATGTTTCTAAAGTGTCCCCTAGTTGTCCTGGGAGTTTCTGCTACTTTAAGTGCCCCTAGGCATGCCTACCACCTTCTTGTGTACATGTGCACTTTGCTTGTTTTGAAAGTATTTTTGTTGTCCTTAGCATCCTCTGGTTTCTCTGTGTGCATGCAGTATGTGTTTGGGAATTTTTGGTGTATTTACATAGCTCCCTAATGACCTGAGTGTTTGCAGGTTCTTAGTGTTGCCCTTAGCTGGAAATGAGGAAAGGTAAAATATTCTAGGTTTCCCCTGTAGGTGTCAATGGCACACTGTAAACTTCCATGTGTTCTGAGTGTTCCTGATAAAGCCCTTTTTCCTGAGAAAAATCCAGTTGTCCTGAGTGTACCACAGTTGTCCTAGTCAGACCCTTCATCTTCTTTGTGAAACCTGTAAGTGCAACATTGCCAAAAATGTCACTAATTAGCATAGTCATTGTGATATTGTCATGTTCTTTTGAGGGGTACATAGTAACACTGAGTGTGTCATGATGCTCGAGAGATTTTCCAGGTGTTTTTGATATCGTGCTGAAGGATACGAAGGTGTTGATTGTCTTGGATATCCAGTAGAAGATGTCCATGTCTGCTTCCTTTGATTGCTCCTAAATTTTCCTGAATACACTTGTGTTGGATCTGCTCTCTCCCATGAATTACAGAGAGTTTTGTGGGAGTCCTGAGTATCGCTGACCTGATTAATCTATTGATGTTCAGTGCTTTGTAATGGTCCTGAATAACCTTTGGGAGTTATCAATAATATCTAACAGTCCTGTAGGCCCTGAGTTTATTTTGATCAGGTCATAGTGCCCTGATCACCTGTTCCTGAATACCACAAGGGTTCCTGTGTGACCCTTGGTTGTCTGATTGAGCCATGAATTTCTCTAAAATTCCATGGAAACTTGTGAGCTCCAAGCTGAAGACACTTCTTACAAATAATGCAGACTTCCATGTTTGCACCTGCAATTGATTTTATTAATTTTAGACAAATATCACACGAGGGGTGTTTTGATGTGTGGTTTCATTTTACTTTCTGTGCGATTAAGCATTTGTTGTGGTAATCATTGAGTTATGAATGACATATGAAGTTGACTGCTGCAGAAGTGAGCAGTATTCAGTGAAATTCTCAATGACTTGATATTTATGGCCAGTCAACAAGAGAGGACATTACTATTGATCTTTATAGGATTGTTCTTCTACGTGCATTTCTTTCTGTTTCTTTATGTTATTTTTTAAAATATTTTCTGAGTGTTTTCCAGTTTGTTGTCAGGCAAACAGGTAAAACTATGTACTAAAGCCCTACTATGCACTTGTCATGACTGAATTTCATTTTAGGCAATTAGGAGACAGACGAAAAACATACTGATTCAAACTAATGCTCTCCCTCACAGATTTTATAAATAGTGAGGATATTTTGGACACCAGTATTTTGTTTATCTAGAGATTGTGGGTTTCCATGTTGGCTCATATTAACAATTGGATTATTTCAGCACTGGATATGAAATAAACTAAAAGATGCAAAAAGGTATCCGTTTCCTCATAAAAGTGACAAGTCCATTTTCCAGTTCCTGAGTTAGACCACTAAGGCTGTATGTCTTGAGGAGTGTGTTTATTCCTTGAGTTTCAGCATAAGCAGCCTCATGTTATAATGGGTCATGCTATATGATTTTCCATGTCAATGTTCCTCTTCTATGACCAAGAGGACAAAGTTATTTGTACTCTTTACTCTAGGACAATTCTCCTATCAGATTTTGTGAAAATTTATCTTAAAAAGGTGACAATATCTTCTTTTATTTTTTCTTACATAAAGACTAAACGTCACTCTAGTCACTAATACACCAGTCCTTTTCTGTACCTTGCCAACTTTGTCTTGTACACCGACAACTTCATAGGGAAAAATCAGAGTGAATCTGCATCAGCAATGTAAAATTAGAAAACCTAGGTTATTTTTAATATTTCAATCAGATTTTCTCCGTTATGAAAGAACAATAAAAGAAAAATTGCAGCATGATGTGACCCTCTTGAAATCTCCGCTGGAATTTCACAACAAATTAAACAACCATGACTCTGGAAAGGAATCTCTGTGCAACAGACAGGCAAGACTAAGAGACACACAATAGAAATCATCAAAATGTGGGCAAATGGGTTGAATAGGTGGGGAGGGAATTGGGAAGTGTGGAACATGGGCCATGCAGGCCCTGGAGCAAATCAGAGCTCAGAAGTCCAAGGTCCTTGCATTCCAGGGCTACCATAGTCACAGGAGAGGGAAGGTTTGGACTGCTCTGCTTATGGCCCACAGTCCCCCCTGAGAAAACAGCATATAATACAGCTCTACCCAATGCTCATGGCAGAGGCATCAGAGAAAAGACTGAGGGAAGACGGGTGAAAACTGTGGTTTAAGTCCTCCCTGCCAAACACAGGACAGAATGCTCAGCTGTGGAGCCTAGCCAACACTGCCCACTCTCCAAAGTTCATCTCACACCCACACTCCAAGTGCTAGAAGTGGAAATACCACAGTGTTTCAGATCAAAAGAACACAATATTTGCAGTTCTTACAGAGATGCAGCCCATGGCCACAGACTTGCAGCCCAATTAGTTTCGGCGAAAAGGAAGGAGGCTTGGGTGCAGGACTGGCTGTGCTTTGGTCTGAACCATTGCAATGTGCTACCTCTCACAACTCACCCTACCCCAGACCCCACCTATCAGTGTGGTAACCTGAAGGAGTAAACAGCTGCTGAAATACACAGTCTCTGAAACTGGAGGAGGGAGACCTTGTAAACTCAGAATTTCTCCACATCCCCCCATAGAGACGTGCCCTGTGACATAGTCAACCTGTCCACAGAGGAGAAGATTGCCTACCAGGGAATTCCCCCATTGTGTGAGAAGCTAGAACACTGCAGAGACAATATGAGACTACATCATGAGAGCGAATAAAAGGCTGCAGTCCAAAAGAAAGCAAAACATTTTGCCAACACCCACTGGAAAACAAAAGAAAGACTACTTCTTATCAACATGTTGCAGAACCAACTGCCATAAATGCCTAGGAAGAGAAATGATAATTTATTAATTGCCATTTATAACCAAGGTAACAAGACACATCAGAAAGGAAATTAATGTTTTCAGAAAATGAACTAAGCTATATTGAAATACGTGACTCAAATGACTGAGCATACAAAATTGCAGTTCTGAAAAACCTCAATGAGATGCAAGGAAACACAGACAGGCAGTTTAATGAACTCAGAATCAATCGAAGAAGAAAACTAAATTGCAGTTGGAGAAATAATAAAACATTATACCAAAAAGTACTGGAAAACAGAAGAAAGACCTCATCCTATCGAGCTGTTGCAGAAGCCACTCCTGTAGATGTCTAGGAAGATAAATAGTAAAACAGTAATTCCCATGAATAACCAAGGCAACAAGATAGCTCAGAAAGAAAGTGAAAAGTCTCCAGAAAAGGCACTTAAAGATATAGAAATATGTGACTTAACAGACAGAGAATTCAAGATTGCAGTTCTAAACAAACTCAACGAGATACAAGAAAACACAGATAGGCAGTGAAATGAATTCAGAAAAACAATCAAAGAACAGCATGAGCATTTTACGATAGATATTGAAATTTAAAAAAAAGAACCAAATAGAATTTCTGGAGATTAAGAACTCAATAGAAGAAATTAAGAACGAAATAACCAGCTTAGGTAGTAGAGTTGACCAGATGGAGGAAAGAATCAGTGACATCGAAGATAGAAACCTGGAAACGATACAGATAGAAGAAGAAAGAGACTTGAGACTTGAAAGAAATGAAAGAACTCTACAAGAACTTTCTGACTCCATCAGAAAGAGCAATATAAGAATAATGGGCATACCAGAAGGAGAAGAAAGAGAGAAGGGAACAGAGAATATATTCAAACAAATTGTCGATGAGAACTTCCCAAATTTGTGGACAGAACTGGACCCTCGAATCCAAGAAGCAAATAGAACACCTAGTTACCTCAATCCCAACAGGCCTTCTCCAAGGCACATTGTATTGAAGCTGTCTAAAATCAACGACAAAGAAAGAATCCTCAAGGCAGCCAGGGAAAAGAAGATGGTGTCATACGGGAGACAAGTTTGCTGTGCCATTTGTCGTACAGGGCAGCCTGCAGGGTCTCTGGTCCCACTCCCCACATAAGAACGCAGGATATGGTGAGGCCAAAAAGGAAAACCCACGGAGCCATAGGCAGGGGAGTCATACCACTATGGTCTCACTGGATGCTGGGTTCACCGGACGTACTACTGGCTGTCCGTTTTTCTGCCAACTGACCGATGACTCTCCTCCACTTTCCTCGACTCTGCTCCTCTACTCTCCTAAGCTCTCTTTGGCTCTGCTAAGCTCTCCTCGGTTCTCCTCCGTAGCAGCAGCAGTTATATCAGTGGCTAATAGGCTAACTGGCTACAGCTGACGGCCAATCAACTACAGCTGTTGGCCATCTACTAACCGAGCCAGCAGCATTCCACGTGAGGCTGAGAGCCTGTAAACTACTTTCTGGGGCTCTGTCCCCACAGACGGTAACTTACAAAGGAAAGCCCATTAGATTATCATCAGATTTTTCAGCAGAAACTCTACAAGCCAGGAGGGAGTGGAATCAAATGTTCAAACAATTGAAAGAGAGAAATTATGAGCCAAGAATAATATATCCAGCAAAGATATACTTTAGATATGAAGGAGGAATAAAGACCTTTCCAGACATACAGAAGCTGAGGGAATTTTCTAATACACGACCTGTACTATAAGAAATACTAAAGGAGGCTATTCGACCACCATCAACAGGGACAATTTGTGGCAACCAAAACTCAAAAAGGGGGAGAGTAAAGGCCTGAACCAGAATACGGGAATGGAGAATGTAAGCGTGCTGAAGAAAATTGAATACTCTAAATATCAAACTTTCCTTTACATAAAGTTAAGAGTAACCACTCAAAAAAAATCCAGAATTGAAATATATACTGTAATTAAAGAAGAAAGAGAGGGAAACATCATAAAATACCACCACACAGAAATAATACACAACAACATAAAGGCAAAGAAATGATGGAGACACAGACTTACCAGAAAACTAAAGATAGAATGACAGGAAATCCTCACATATCAATAATCACCCTAAATGTAAATGGACTGAACTCACCAATAAAAGGCACAGAGTAGCACATTCGACCAAAAACTAAACCCAGCCTCATGTTGCCAAGAGACGCCTCAGCTGCAAGGACTAATATAAAGTCAAAGTGATTATGGTGGAAACTATGCTCGAGCAAATGGTATTCAGAGTAAATAGGTGTAGCTATACTGATATCATATGAAACAGACTTCAGGATAAAAAGTAACAAGAGACACAATGGCCATTTTATGATGATAAAGGACTACACAAGAAGAAGACATAACAGTCATCAATATTTATATCCCCAATCAAGGAGCAACGAAATATACCAGGCATGTACTAACAGAACTAAAGGGAGAAATTGACCAGAACACAATTATATTAGGGGACTTAAATACATCATTGACAGCTATGGATAGATCATCCAAACAGAAAATAAATAATGAAAAAGCAGCCCTAAATGACACATTAGATGAAATGGGTATAATTGACATTTATAGAGCACTTCATCCTAAAACATCAGACTATACATTCTTTTCTAGTGTACATGGAACATTCTCAAAGATAGACCCTATATTGGGATATAAAATCAGTCTCAACAAATTTAAGTAGGTTGAAATCATACCAAGCATAATCTCTGATCATAAGACTTTGAAATTGTATATCAACTGCAAAAAGAAAGCGGGAAAAAACACAAACACATGGAGATTAAACAACATACTTTTAAAGAACAACTGGGTCAAAGAAGAAGTTAGAGGAGAGATCAAAATATACATAGAAACAAATGACAATGAAAATGCATCCTACCAAATTTTGGGATGCAGTGAAAGCAGTTTTAAGAGGGAAATTTATCTCATTACAGGCCTATCTCAAGAAACAAGAAGAATCCCAAATAAATAAACTCATGTTACACTTCAAAGAACTTGAAAAAAAAAAAGAAAAACAAGGAAAAGCCAAGGTCAGCAGAAGGAAGGAAATAATAAAAATCAGAGCAGAGCTAAATGAAAGACAACAAAAAAGACAATGGAAAATGTAATGAACAAAGTGCTGCTTCTTTGAAAAGATTAATCAAATTGGCAAACACTTGGCTAGACTCACTAAGATAAAAAGAGAAAAGTCTCAAATAAATAAAATCAGAAATGAAAGATGGGAAGTTACCACAGATGCCACAGAAATACAAAGGATCAGGTGTACAATTCATTACATCATCTATAAATCCCATTGTGTGTTCATCACCCAGAGTCAGTTCTGAAATCTACGTAATTTTACTAACAATTGTCACCCCAATAAATTGAATAAAAAAAATAATAATACAAATAATAATAATAATAATAATAATAATAATAAAGAAATACAAAGAATCATCCAACAATACTCTGAGGGATTTTATGCCACTAAATTCAATATCCCTTAGATGAAATGTATATATACTTAGAAATATATAGCCTTTTCGGATCATAAAGAATTGTTAAATCTATACAGATGGGACACCAGTAAGGAAATTGAATCATCATCTGAAACCATCCCAAAAGCAAATTACAAGACTAGATAGCTTCACTATGTAATTCTACCACACAGTTCAAGAGGATCTAATACCTGTTCTTCTCAAACTCTTTCAAAAATTAAGAAGAGACAATACTCCCTAACTCATGTTATGAAGCCAAACTTACACTGATACCAAAATCTGGTAAACATACAGGAATTAAATTACACACCAATTTCTCTGATGAATGCAGATGCAAAAATCCAAAACACAGTTGTAGCAAATCAAATGCTACAATGCATTAAAAAGATTATACATCAGAAACAAGGGGCACAGGGATTGTTCAACATATGGGAATCAAATATTGTGATACAACACGTAAGTGAAATAAAGACCAAAACTCATGTGATTATATAAATAAATGCAGGAAAAGCATTAGACAAGACACAATAGCCATTTAAGATTTACACACTTAATCAAATGGGTATTGAAGGAAAACAACTTCACATTATAAAGGATATATATGACAAACCCTCAGCTACTATGATAATTAATGGTGAAACAATGAAGCCCTTTGCTCTACGTTCAGGTACATGACAGGGCTGTCACCTATCACCGCTGCTTCTCAACATAGTATTGGAAGTCCTAGACAGAGCAATTAGGCAAGAGAAAGAAATAAAAGGTATCCAAATTGGGAATGAAGAAGTTAAATTATCACTCTTTGCAGATGACATGATGCTATATATATAGAAAACCCTAAAGACTCCACCAAAAAGCTATTAGAAACAATCAACGAATACAGCAAAGTTGCTGGCTACAAAATCAACATAGAAAAGTCCATTACTTTCCTATATACTAACAATGAAATCTCAGAAAAAAAAAATGCAAAAAAACAATTCCTTTTGCAATTGCAGCAAAAAGAATAAATTACCTAGGAATAAACTTAACCAAGGATGTGAAAGACCTATATGTTGAAAATTATAAGGCTTTTTTGAAAGAAATTGTAGAAGATACAAAGAAATGGAAAGACATTGCGTGTCATGGATTGGAAGAATCAACATAGTTAAAATGGCCATATTACCCAAAGCAATATACAGACTCAATGCAATCCCCATCAATATCCCAATGGCATATTTTAAAGAAATAGAACAAAAAATCATCAGATTTGTTTGGAACCACAAAAGACCCCAAATAGCCAAAGAATCTAAGAAAAAGAACAATGGTGGAGGTACACCCTGACTTCAGCTTGTACTACAGGGCTACAATAATCAAAACAGCATGGTATTGGCAGAACAACAGACACATAGATCAATGGAATAGAATTGAGGACCCAGAAATAAAACCACATAAATATGGACAGACAATTTTTGACAAAGAAGCTAAAAACATACAATGGAGCAAAGACAGACTCTACAATAAACGATGCTGGGAGATTTGGATAGCCACGTGCAAAACTGTTAAACTGGACTGCTATTTGTCACCATGTACCAAAGTTAATTTAAAATGGATCAAAGACTTAAGCATAAGACCTGACACAATAAACTGCATAGAGGAAAACATAGGTACTAAACTTATGGACCTTGGTTTCAAAGAGCATTTTATGAATTCTTTTTTTAAATTTTATTTTATTAAATTTATTGGGGTGACAATTGTTACTAAAATTACATAGATTTCAGGTGTACAATTCTGTATTACATCACCTATAAGCATTTTATGAATTTGACTCCAAAGGCAATGGAAGTAAAAGCTAAAATAAATGAATGGGACTATACGAAACTTAAAAGCTTCTGAGCAGCAAAAGAAACCATCGACAAAATAATGAGGCCACCAACTAAATGGGAGAAGATTTTTGCAAACAGTGCCTCTGATAAGGGGCTAATATCCAGAATATACAAGGAACTCATGAAACTCAACAACAGAAAAACAAACAACCCAATTGAAAAATGGGCAGAGGACCTGGAGAGCATTTCTCCAAAGAGGACATACAAATGGCAAATAGACATATGAAAAAATGCTCAACATCACTAATCGTCAGAGAAATGAAAATCAAAACCACAATGAGATATCACCTCACCGCAGTCAGAATGGCTATCATCAAGAAGACAAATAGTAACGAGTGTTGGAGAGGCTGTGGAGAAAAAGGAACCCTCATACAGTGTTGGTGGGAATTCAGACTGGTGCAACCATTAAGGAAGGCAGTGTGGACGTTCCTCTAAAATTACGAATAGCATTACCATATGACCCTGCAATCCCTCTCTTGGGTATCTACCCCCAAAATCTGAAAACATTTAGAGATAAAGACACGTGTGCTCCAATGTTCATTGAAGCTTTGATTACCTTTGCCAAGACATGGATACAACCAAAATGTCCTTCGATAGATGAATGGATAAAGAAGTTGAGGTATATATTCACAACGGAATACTATTTGGTGGTAAGAAAAGATGATATAGGAACATTTGTAAAAACATGGATGGATCTGGAGAGTGTAATGCTGAGCGAAATAAGTCAGACAGAAAAAGCAGAGAACCATGTGATTTCACTGATATGTGGTATATAAACCAAAAACAACAAAAGAACAAGACAAACAAATGAGAAACAGAAACTCATAGACACAGACAATAGTTTAGTGGTAACCAGAGTGTTAGGTGTGTGGGAGGTGGGAGATAAGGGTAAGGGGGATCAAATGTATCGTGATGGAAGCAGAACTGACTCTGGGTGGTGAACACACAATGGGATTTATAGATGATTTAATACAGAATTGTACACCTGAAAACACCTGAAATCTATGTAATTTTACTAAAAATTCTCACCCCAATAAATTAAAAAAACATATTCCAAGAAATCAAGTTTCAAACCCTCCCCTCCCAAGAAAAAGTGGAAACCTCTTTCAGGATATCCTACCAGTGTTAAACAAACAGACAAGGTTAAGACAGTATATATCCTTGATTATATAAAGTATAATCAATATGTTTTCATACTTTTTCCAATATTACACAAAAAAGGACTATATGATGTGCAAATTGTCATTCCTTGGTGGTGTCAAGAGGACCCTGCTAATCCTAAACTATTTTTGGTCATGTGATTGTGCCCTGGTGCCATTGATCACCTCCTGTAGTTCCTCAGTGCCTCCTGGTATCCCTGAGCTGGCCCTGGTTTCTTGAGTACACCCGGGTGTTTCTGCAGCTTTTCAGTACCCCTTCGTATTTATGAGTGACTTTGAATGATCCTAATAACATCTATGTGATCAGAAATGTTTCCTGGTGGTATGAGTCTTCTCTGTGGTGTTGATCAAATCCTGGTTGTCTTGATCTTTCGCTCGCAATTTTCATCCAGTCCAGTTTTGGTGTGTGACGTCTGAATTTCCTGAGAGTCCCAGCATTCTTTCAGTCACCTGCATTTCCTGAGTCCCTCATGGTGGTCGTGAGGGACATCAGGTCATCATGACTATCTCCTGATTGTCTTGATATTAGCATGGTAATTCTTATTGCTGCCTGCATTTCTGGAGAGAAGTTAAGATTGTTGTCATCACCCCCTGGTGTGCCTATGCCCTCCTTGGGTATCTAGAGTGTCCTCCAATTACCTAGCCAACGTAAGAGTGTCCTTAAATCCCAAAGGTACTCCTGTGCACACTGGTA
>NW_027423852.1:0-33766 GCF_036562045.2 Rhinolophus sinicus | reverse complement strand
CGAAGGAGGAGCTCATTTGGAGGCTGTGACCGGAGATAATATAACACTGTATTGTTTCCCATGCCACTCAAAGTGTTCCATAAGTGATTAACATATATTTCTATAAATGGTTATTAAACACAAATGGATTATGTAAGAATCAAGTTGATGATTGACTCAGTTATACACTACCTTGAAGAAATGCTGAAACTCTAATTAGATATATAATTAATATATTGATTGTATGTTACCAGTACAACCACTGTTCATTTACAGTTTAACACTTTGATCCTGTTTTGTGTTTGGTTACCTCTAGCTCTAATCAAAAGAGACAAGAGTACAAAACATTTCTCACCCTCCCTCTCATTAACAAACTTCTGAGTTTGGCCACTGGAAAGTCCACAGAGATCATTAACGCATCTTTCCCCCACCTCTGTCATAATGAGGACTGTCTCACACTCTCAGCCATTTGGGAGATGGCTTATTTAATGGCTTATTAATTTTAATTTAGAAATGTGTTAGAGAAGTTCAAAACCTTCAAACTATGAGAGTGAAAACTTCCATGATGCAAGACAACCAGTTTGCCTCCAAAGTTTTGCCTTGGGTGCTAGAATCAAAACCCCCCAAAAAACATGATCACTGCCTAATCTTGATTTTTATCTGATGCAAATGCAGTAACTCAACATGGTCTTATGAGCAAGATAGGAAGCGTCATATATGTGAAAGAATTCTAGAGGCCTTAGGAGGAGCCTCCAATTTACATTACTATATCTGCTCAGGGCTAGTTTGTTTTCATAGACTAACCTCAGACAAACAGTGCAAAATAACATAGAGTTTACTAATAAGTTTTGATGGCATAGCAGGAAAGGTAGAAAAATGCAGGACAATCCTTTTCTTCTCACAGTAGACATCTGGCATTTCTTTCTCTATATAGTTGATTTTTTGGACATCTGCTTCCACTAGAAGAGACCATGCTATGTCAAACATTGACCAGGACTGTTTTGAGGGGCATAAAAGGCTTACCTGGGAAAATACCATCTTTGCTACTAATAAGCTAATATTGTGGTTCCTAGAAAACTTGGGTTTCAGAAATAATAAAATTGGTTAAAAAGTTTAGGGAACCAACAGATATTGCCAAATATTATCTTTTACTAGCTAAGAGCAGGTAGAAAATTGGGAGATATCTATCTTTTTGTGTTATAAATGAGTTTCTGGAGATCTTGGGTTGGTCCAGGTTTTTCCTGGAACAATCTCCATGCCTCCCACCCTACTCCCACTTTCATACAACAGCTAGGCTTCCATTTCTGTCTTTCTCTCTCTGTCTGTCTTTTTTGCTGGCGTAATATTCCACATGCATTGTTTCCACCTGCTAACAATGGTCTCAAACCCAAGCTATTCCATTCATTCCATTGTCATTTCTTTTCCTGGTCTATGTCATATTATAATTCAAAAATATTGAAGCATCATTTTTGTCTTACCCTGATTTTTAGAACTCTTTTGTCTATACCTTCTTGTCTAGGTGCTTATTTCACTATCACAAACTATTGTATTTAACCTTCATAATACTTTTCACAATTTGTATTCACACAACCATTTCTCTGTTTACTTGTTAAAGGTTTCCCTCCCTCATCCCCTCCAAGGCTGTAAACTTCATAAGGATAGAAATCACATCTGTTTAGTTCATTACTTTGCACCCAGCTCCTGGCACTCAATAAATATGTATTAAATGGATGAATTAACTAGTGAATAAATCTCAGAATAATGGAGGGATGACAAAGTTATTTCTTTACCAACAGTGGCAGGTATCGTGTGATATTTTTTTATCCTAGAATAACGGTTCTCAATAGAGCAGGCCATTGAGACATTTGCCCCCCCAGAGGACATTTGTCAATGTCTAGAGACACTTTTGGTTTTCACGGTTGGGGGGAACTGTATTGGCATCTACTGGTATCTAGCAGCGGGGGTGCTGCTAAAAGCCCTTCAGTGTACAGGACAGATCCCACATCAAAGAGTTATGTGAACTCAAATGTCCATAGTGCTGAAGCTGATAGAGCCTGGCCTAGGTCTCTGCCTATATAAACAATTGACATTACTTTACAAAATCAGACTCTCAGTAAATACTAGGAGGAATCTAAGAGATTTTGGGTAAGAGTATTAATTTTCTTGATTAGGAATCAGATAGCCAGATGGATTAATACCAATACCCATGGCACTTTACAACTTGAAAAGCAATTTCACAAAGCTCTATAAGGTCACAACTCTACACTGACAAGAGTCCTGAACCCTTCTTTGGGAAGGCTGAATAAGGCTTTTCCTTGCTCCACAGTGTTCCAATATTCCAGGCGTGCGAAATTGCCAAGGAATGTGTTCCCATGTTACAACTTTCTGCTCATTGTTCCTTTTGACTTCTTTTAGCATTGGGACCAGGAAGTCTGGCGCCTGGAACCACAAACAAACATGTAGTCAGATGGTTTGATGATTCCCATTTCTCACGTTCATGAAGAGAACTTGCAAATATTCTTCCAGTGAAAATGTCTTGAGAGGAGAACTGATCTCTTTTCTACCAGAACCTTAAAAATGCTAGTGTGTTTACATATCATTTTGGGTTTTAAGGCTTTGTTGTAATGTATTTCATCAATCTCAACATGTCCTCAATGTATGTTATCTTTTCTGTTTGCTGGTAACTACTGCAGATGCATAAATGATTCTTAACAGGAAAGAAAAAGCTAAGTCCTGACTCTCACTGCCTGCACGCTATTGTTTCGCTCACAAAAACCCAATAAGGTGACTATGTCAGGATTGAGAATAGAGGAAAGGTTCAAGTCTAAGAACAAAGAAATCTTTGGCTTGAGAAACGTAACAGCTAACCCAATTTAATGTAAAGAGTTGTTTTGTAGAACAACTTTCTTAATAATCACTGTTGAAAATAGTCTTCTAAATTCACACCTTGCAGTATAGGGATTCCATCTGGGGATTTCCCATTAATGGCACTTATTTATGTGGAAGCTCTGCCTGCTTTAGCCAGGAACACAGGTCAGACAACATAGAAATAAACAGGAGGTGATCCTTCAGCCTTATAATTACTTCCCATATCAGTGCCTGTTGCAAAAAGAAATTCTGGAGATAAAAAAAGAAAACATATATTTAACTAAAAGGGAATTTTATCAAATTAAGGGAAGCGATCATTAGCTGAAATTAACCCCCTCAGTAATCTCGTACAATATAATTTTTGTTGTATTGCATTTTGTTATAGAAAACATTTGAGATTTATAATAAATATTGGAAAATTTAAAAAAAAGTTTGTAATATCCGATAATTTCCGCCACCATCCTGATGACTTTATGTTTTTCCTCCAGGAGTACAGAGAATTAGAATCTTATACTTCTTGTGATAATCAAGAAGGACAGCATTCTTCAAATATAAAGTGGAGCATCATGAGCGGCAACTCGGCCCCCCCTGCATCTGCGCAGCTCTGCTATGAGAACGTGACCGGGTCCTGTGTGAAAACCCCCTACTCGCCCGGACCCCGCCTGATTCTCTACACAGTGTTTGCCTCTGGGGCTGTGCTGGCCGTGTTTGGAAACCTCCTGGTGATGACTTCAATCCTTCACTTCAAGCAGCTGCACTCTCCAACCAATCTCCTCATCGCCTCCCTGGCCTGTGCTGACTTTCTGGTGGGGGTGACCGTGATGCCCTTCAGCATGGTCAGGTCGGTGGAGAGCTGCTGGTACTTTGGGCGAAGCTTCTGTACTTTCCACACGTGCTGCGATGTGGCATTCTGTTACTCTTCTCTCTTCCATTTGTGCTTCATCTCCATCGACAGGTACATTGCTGTTACTGACCCTCTGGTCTATCCTACCAAGGTCACGGTGTCTGTGTCAGGGATATGTGTCAGCATTTCCTGGATCCTGCCCCTTGTGTACAGCGGGGCCGTGTTCTATACAGGTGCCAATGACGATGGGCTGGAGGAATTATCTAGTGCCCTCAACTGTATAGGGGGTTGTCAAGTTGTTGTAAATCAAGACTGGGTGTTGATAGATTTCCTACTCTTCTTTATACCTACCATCGTGATGATCATTCTCTATAGTAATATTTTTCTTGTGGCTAGAAAACAGGCTAAAAGGATTGAAACTACTGGTGGCAAAACAGAATCATCCTCAAACAGTTATAAATCCAGAGTGGCCAAGAGAGAGAGAAAAGCAGCTAAAACCCTGGGTATCACGGTGATAGCATTTATGATTTCGTGGTTACCTTATAGTATCGACTCAGTGATTGATGCTTTTATGGGCTTCATAACCCCTGCCTATATTTATGAGATTTGCTGCTGGTGTGCTTATTATAACTCAGCCATGAACCCTTTGATTTATGCTTTATTTTACCCATGGTTTAGGAAAGCCATAAAACTTATTGTGAATGGTCAGATTTTCAAGGACAATTCATCATCTGTGAATTTGTTCTCTGAACAAATATAAGCAATTGGATTGAGTAAGTCGAAGATATCTTTACATTTTCCAATTGAAATTAGTTTTTGAAAATCAAGTAAGACTATTAATGAAGAGGAAAAAACTGTACTTCAAACTTAATAGGATAACTCCATGTTTTCCAGTTATATTAGGATGCGTACTTCTTTGTCACTTGTCCAAAAATGTTTATTTGACTAATAAATGTTAAATCCTATTTGTTAAGTGTGGCAGAGCTCACCATGCCCTGCTCCCTGCACACTTCCTTCCCTTCCTTTTTTTTTTCATTCCATTGACTCTTCTCTTTGGAACCTGAAAAAAATATTTGTTTTCTTTGAATACTTTCTCTTTTCCTTACAAAGTTTTATACTCACTCTCAACTTGTCAAAAAAATTCTCTGTGATTGACTTCATGGGGCTGTTGCTTTTTGTGTGTGTGTCTTTTTTTTTTGGTTTTTTTTTTTTTTTTTTTTGCTTTTTTTTGCTTTGCTTATTTTCCTAAGGGAAACATTTGGGTAGCAGTTAATCTATTGTACTTAATGTATGCACGGTGTTGATTCCAGGAAATTGCTTAAGCGTATCCTGGATTCTGTCCCTTGCATACAGTCACCCATGAGGATGGGATGGAGGAATTAGTATGTGACCTCTGCTTCATGGATAGTATCAACTTCTTATAAATCAAATTGGATATTGATAGAATTTCTATTATTTTCACATCCATCTTTGTTTAGATGATTTTGTACAGTAATCCTAGGGGCTAGAAAACAAATGAAAAAGATTAGTAGAAAGTAGAAGCATTATCAAGAAAATGCAAGACCAGGGTGCCTAAGAGAGAAAAAAGAAGCTAAAACCTTGGATATCACAGTTAGTGTTTTTGATTTCATAATTACCATATGTAATGGGTTCATTCATTAATTAATTCTTGGGTTTTGTGACATCTTCATATTTTATGAGATATTTTGCTGGTTCAGTAATTATAACTCTGCTCTAAATCATTTGATTGATGATTTTTTTTTTCACCCTTGGTTTAGAAGAGCAATAAAACTTGTAAGTGCCCTCTAATAAAAGTCAGTTCATCCACCATAAATTTAATTTCTAAATAAGCCTAAATTCCAAATAGATAATTTGAAAATTTGAAATTAATTGAAAATGTGATTGAAAATTTCCCAATAATTATGATATGAAATATAGTGTGTGGTAATGATTCATTAAATTGCGGAGGAGAAATAGTACCTCAATTTCAGCAGCATAACCCTTATGCTTTTACTTTCTTTATGAAATGAATGTGT
Source organism: Rhinolophus sinicus (assembly GCF_036562045.2). Taxonomy (NCBI): domain Eukaryota; kingdom Metazoa; phylum Chordata; class Mammalia; order Chiroptera; family Rhinolophidae; genus Rhinolophus; species Rhinolophus sinicus. The sequence continues at coordinate 28,039 of NW_027423852.1, read as the reverse complement.
TTAAGCATTTGATAGAAACATATTTACTAATAGTGGTTGACATAAAGTTCATATTTTCTAGTTTCCTCAAATCTGTGCTCTTCCCTGCTCTGTCAGTTGTTGATTATTTTCTTCTTCCAGGCCTCCTGTATCTTTTTTGCCTTGCCTACCAAGCTTACCTTTCTGTCATTTTCAGAACTTTCCTGATTCCGTGTTCCCTGTGAAAGTCTTGTATTTCCTGTCTTTCTCTGGACTCAGTTAACTTTGAATTCATTTTGAGTCACTTGTTTCTGAGGTTCGGTCTTTCTGGGGCTCCTATAGATTTCTGGTCCATATACGTCATCCATTTTGACTCAAGACAAGACACATATTTGATATTTTGTGTGGTATTTTGTAATTGTGGAAATAACCATGAGCAAATGCTACAATTTTAGCAGTGGTGATTGTCCTTTTACATGAGGTGTGCTGTTTTACCTACCAGTCATGATGGAGGGAAATTTTCTGCCATTTTTTTTTTATAAACAGTATTCAAAGTTTATACGTTATCCATGATAGAAATAAAAATGATTAGAAGTTATGGGGAAAGAAAGAATGGTTTATACAAGATATCTTGATATGGCATATAACTTTTTGGGACAATAATGTTAAGCATCTTGCTTCGTGTATTTCACAAAATCAAAACTGATTTCTTCCAGTTTATGGAATAAATTAGATGATGTTAAAAAATTAGAGAAAATATAGATTTTGCATTATTTCACCGGTGGCACAAAAAATCCATATAGATTCACACACTCAATTTAAATTTCTTGAAACTTTAAAAAAAAACAAAGCCATGTTTAGGAAAAAAAAGAAAAAACAAATGGGAAAAACCATTGGCAGTATATATGATGAAAAAGGGTTAATGGGTTTAAAACTGTAAAATCTTTTTAAAAATAAGGCAGAGACAAACATTCCACTAAAGAAATGAACAGGCAAATTTACAGAGGAAAAATATAAATGGTTAATAAATACATTAAGATGCCAATGGTATAAATCATTTAAAAATGTAACAGAGTTTTATATATCAAATTGGCAAATATTAGAATGATCAATAATATCTGATGTTAATTAGCATGTGGAAAATTGAGGACTTTTGTAAGAGTTGAACCTACTCATATACATCTAAGGAAAATATAATTTAGTTTCTCCTTTCTCAGGTGAATTAAAATATTTATATAAAAATTTAAATCATACATGTCACAGTCCTCAGGTGAAGCCAGGGTTCTAGGAGGGGCAGAGAACCTAGACCGAAGGAACCGTATTTCTAAAGTAATTTCTCAGTATTTATGCATTTTATTGTTGCTTTCAAATTCTAAGCCAGTTATGTGGAAATGCCAGGCTGGGAATGAGCTGGACTGTGGCAAACCTCTCATTGGTCAGAAATAGGAGAAAACTAAGAATGATGGAGTAAGTGTTTCATAATAGAACATTTATTCAACTTACAGTACTGTCCTTTATTGTTAAACAATGCCTTTTCCATACTTTAGATATTAAACCACACTTTAATGAAATATTGTCAAAGTACATACAGTTGCTGCTGCTGCTGCTGCTGCTATTTTTGATGTTCTTAGCTGGTAAAGTTAAAAGTTAGTTATTTGTTAGTTCCCCCAATTTTTAACCAATTTTATTATTTCTGAAACCCAAATTTCTAGGAATCACTATCCGGACCCATTTGTATTTTTAATAGCAAAGGTGATATTTCAGCAGGTAACACTATTATGCCTCTCAAAACAAACCGGGGCAGCATCTGCTCGACTCCAACCATTAGAGGCGGTGAAAGAGTAATGAACGATAATAAACCTGATATGATCCAATGGGAGCAGATGTCCATGAAATCAACCACACAGAGACATTAATATAAGTTACAGTCTATGAAAAGAGAAGGACTGTCCTCCATTTTTTTACCTTTTTTTTACACCATTGAACTTATTAGAAATCTAAGTTACTTTATATTTTCATATTTGGGATTAGTCAATAAAGAGCACGCAGCCTCATGCTGAGGTGAGATGTAAATCGGAGGCGCTTCTTAAAGCCTCTAAAATTCTTGCACATAAATGATTTCCTATCTTGCTCATAAGACCATCTTGAGTAAATGCATTTGTATCAGATAAAGATCAAGATTAGTCAGCGATCATGTTTTTCAGGGGGTTATGATTCTAACACCAAGGACAGGCTGTAGAGGCAAACTTTGGTTACCTTACATCATCTACACTCAACCCTTAACTTTTGAACTTCTCTAAACCATTTTAAACAAAAAAATCCATTAAATGAGCCATATCCCCAGGGCCTGACAGTGTGGGACAGTCCTCATTATGATAGGTTGGGAAAAAGATGCATTAATCATCTCTGTGGTCTTTCCAGTGCCCAAACTCAGAAGTTTGTTAATGAGCGGAAAGGGTGAGAATGTTTTGTATTCTTGTCTCTTGGCGTTAGAGGCTAGAAGTACCTGAACACAAAGGAGGGTCAAAGAGTTAAACTGTAAATGAATGGTGGTTGGTGTTGATAACACACACTCAATATGTCTAATTAACAGTCCAAGGAAATCTTCAAAATATTGCATAACTGAATCAACTCTCATTCTATTTATCACATAACTCATTTGTGCTTAACAGGCATTTTTTTAGAAATGTACATTAACTGCTTATGGAATACTTTTATCAGGGTGAGAAACAACACAAAATTAATTTTTATACAATCACATTCTCCAAATGAGCTCTAGCAATTCTTCCTTCATCATCCCTTCATGGGATCTCAGACAGATGTCCAGTCACTCTGTGTTAAAGATTTTCATTCCGGTCGGCTCCAGTTTAAAACGACCTTCTATATCCAATTGACTAGCCTTGCCCTCCCTGTGTCTAGAGCTATTGGTGTCTAAGCTTAAAAAGCGTGGTTGTAGGGAAGAGGCATGTCTGAATTTTTATTCCTTTTCTGCTCTATTCCACAAGGAAAAGGAGAGAGGAGAAGAAAAGGAGCAGCATGATTTGACACCAAATTTGGTCTCCTTGTGACATTCATTTGGTGGACATGACCTCTGTGTAGTGAGCCCTCCCATAGTGTCCCTGTCATGCAGAGTATATCTGGGTGCTTCAGACATCCCTGCAGGAGGCATTTTCATTCCCAAGGTCCAGATCCTGAGATCAATACTGGTTTTATGTTTCTAACATCCTCCTCAAGCCCTGTGGGATGTGTCATGGACACTTTGTGCACCCTGAGCTGGGAGACCTGCCAGAAGGGCCGAGCCTGACTGGCTCCCACATGTCTAGTAGCCCATGAAACTCATGCATCTTTGACACTTGAAACAGTGAAAGTAGGGGCTTCTCTCCCTGCCAGCCCAATTCTCCTCCCAGCCATCTCTCTCCTAGTCTACTTGCCTCTGCTCAACATAAATACAGGGCAGGTCAGTGAAATTATTAAATAAGCAGATCTAAAGAGGGAATGAAGCATGAATCATGTTCCCAATACATTGTTCAATGGTGTGGTCACCTGGACAGAGACTCCAGAAGCAAAAACCTGTAAGGTTTCCACTCATAGACAGACTCTAGAGAGAAGTAGAAAGAGGTGATCTGGAGTGGCTCATGCACATCGGGAACTGGACACTGGGCAGGCTCTCCCTAAATGAGTCACTCATGTACCACATGACAGAGCCTACATTTGGGCGTCTGCCACAATGTAAGGCCTATGGCATTACCAGGCCGAATGAGAAAACTTTTCTCTCATTATTAATATTTCTCTCATTATTAATATTCTCCTTATTCCATTCCTGCTCTACTGTGCAATGTGGATGGGGTTACAAGAAGAAAAGGAGAGAGGAAAAAACAAACAAACATTAAAGCAGGTTTACCCCCCTCCCCATTACAGAACCATGAGGCCTAGGTTCAGATAGCCCTGACTAGAATAGGAAAGATAAAAGTGCTAAACTGGATGTGATTTTAAATCTCATTTAGAATTAGAATAGACTTTTTATGGGATTTTAAATCTCCAAAATTTCATGGACACATTTATAATCTACACCCAGTGATTTAAAACATTGGGAATGGAGAGTTAGTAGAGCAAGTCTGCGTGCACTAGTACATAAAATAGTGTAGCTATAGTCTGTTTGCAAAGCACCAAGTGCAGACTGTTCCAAATCTAGTGACATATTCAGTGGGCCACGAGTCCCAATGATACGCAAGGAAGGACAAATCTGATGACTAGAGTTCCATTTCTTTATGCTTTTCCTGAATAATTTGAAGAATACATGCCACCATCCTACCATTCATTTTGAGAGATCTCCTTCATTTTAGAAAGTTCATAATGATAACCACTTTGATGCGTAAAAAATGATTCATGCAGTTTCATATTTTCTTAATATGACAATGCACATTTTATATAAACTTATTATTTCCACAATTAAAGGAAATATGCATTTATTTGTTCAGTAAATATTTATTGATTATTCTTTATTTCCAAGTACAGTGGAAGGTTTCTGCTGGCACTATAAAAATGAAAAGAAGGGACATCTTCCTGAATAACACAGTTTTGGGGGAAAACAAATATGCACAGCAAATCATTAGAAAGCAGAAAGTAATGTCACAGACACAATGAACATAGTTGTCCCTAAGAAAGGATGCATAGAAATCCATCTATTGTCTCCATTGTTTTAATCTTTACACATGGAAAAAATATAAAGGGAAACTTTAGGTCCTGTTAAATACCTGAGCTATCAAGGGTGCATAAAATTTGCAAACATAATTATATTTTTACATATAATAATGAACTAATATAATCCGCAGGATAAAAGCTAGATGAAATTTCGAATCCCTCAACAATGCTTAGATGAGTTGAAGTCATTTGTGTGGAGAAAAGGTACAAAGGAACCAAATAAGTAAATATTATAAAACAATAAGATCATGATTTTGCTTGATGTTTAGACCAACCCTGCCTTAGTAATTAAGATACAGTTTATCTAAATGACCCTCCATTCAGCCTCAGGGGAACAAAATCTCATACAATAAAATACGATTTCAATAATGAAAAGATGTGATGATTGGAAAACCGTACATTAAAATTTTATATCACAGCAAATTAATTACTCCCTCCAATGTCCCCATCTCCCCAAAGAACTTTGTTTATGATGAACTTTTCTTTATGATGCTTATTTTTTTTAATTTGCAGAAATGTATATAAAAGCATATATTCCAAATTGTTCTCAACCAGTTGAGTATGGAGGGTGGGCGCATTCTCTTTTGTAAGGAGAGGAAGAAGTTAGTGGTTACTTCACTTACTCTCTGGCCCCTGGGTGTCCATATTGGTTCTATTGTTAAACAAAGTATGCCAGCAGGGGCATGTGACTCACTTCTTAATGCCTCAGGTTCCTCATTCTAAAATAGAAGTAATAATATCCCCTTGCTCATAAGGTTGTTGTGAAGACGACGTGAGTTAATGAAGTTAAGACAATTCCATGCACAGAATGAGTGTCCCATTGACATAGATAAATATATGTTAGGTTTAAGTTGCTTTTATTGTTATATCCTTTGGTTCCAGAACTCATGTATTACATACCATAAGCACTCAATAAATGTTCTTTGTAGCAAAGGCCAATTGATTGTGAACCAACCAGAGTGGTTCACAGAAGAGAATAATGATGACAGTAGCTTGTGTCTTTTATAATGAAAGTTTTCAAACACTCGTAAAAATAGACAGGATATTATGTTGATCTTGGAAAGGAAGTGACAAAATTAGATGATTTGTCTAACATATTAGAAAGGCTATTTTAAAAAAAGGAAAGATAAGAGTAAATGTATTAAACTAGATGTTAGAAATACTTATTTGAATCCAGAAGCTTTATCACATTCATCAGATTTCTTAAACACTTTCATTTTAGCTTCTTTATTTTTAAAATGAGGCAATATGTTTATTCGGTAGCTTGCAGAACAGGATTAGAAAGAGTTACTATAGTGAAACCACAAGAAGCAAAATAAATTGATGATATTCAATGTCGGAACTGAAGGATTGTGGGTAAAGTGACACTAAACAGTCTAGGGTGACTTTCGTCATCTGTGAAATGAAATAAAGACAAGAGTTTCTCCTAAGAACAGTATAATCAGAAATAACTTACTCTTAGAAGAGGCTTACCCATTCAAAGCATTTGTGTGATAATAGTTAGAAATGATGTGCTAATAGATAATGCTTTATTACATCAGTTAGAAATTAAAGAAATACAGCAAGAATTTTTTTATATATATTCACTCCTGCCCCAAAACCTGATAATCTGATTGTAAAATCTTGATGTCTTATTGCGACAAAAGGTAGATTAGAATCAAGTAATTTATTTACATTGTTCATGAAATATACAGCACCCTTCAGTTTTACTACCAAGAAAACTCTCTGAAATAACTGGCTTGGTTTATCCACTGTGAATTGCACAACTAATTCAGTTTCCCTTCTTAGCTTTGGAATCAAGTTTATGGGTCATAGGAAACACTACATTTTCCAGCCTTTGTCTTGGCTTTATTTTATATACTTCGTTTTATTTTTCTTTCTTTTTTTGAACATATTTTAAAATTATGCTTTTCTACATCCTTGAAGCCCCTGTAAATAATTTTGAAACAATGCCCAATTTAAGTGATAATGAATAAGTTAATTTCAAAATAAAGTAAAATAATGAATTATAAGATTAAAGCCCTTGCTTTAAACATATGTTAACTGGTACCACTTCTGAACTCTAATGTAATTTTATGAGCAGACTTACTCACTAGTAAGAAGCTCCCTGAATAAAGGGAACGTTATTACTTATGACACTGGTTACATCTCTCACTGTAAATAACTAAGTTGATATGTACTTAATGCTCTATGTCTGGACTGATTGTATGTGACTCTGACATCACATTTTTGGTTCTGCAAAGCTGAACACCAGACAGTGTAGACTCAGTGCTTTGCCCTCTCTGATCAAGGAGCCATCACCTCTCTAAATATTTCTTAGTTGCATTCACATTTTAATAGAAAAATATTACATAGGAACTGAGAAAAGATATCACCAGGGATTGAACTAATAAAGTAATAAAAGGCATATATATATATATATATATATATTACATTTACTCAAGAATACTACAAGGGAGGTGTTATTAACCAGAGAAGTATAGTGAAGATCAGAGAGAACTAAGCAACCCAAGATCACAGCAATAAATGTCAGAGTTGGTACTGCAATGCAGTCATTTATGGCTATAAGGCTGTGCTGTTTCCACTACAATCAGATTTTAGTGTTGTATTTACCAAAGAAAATTGAACTTGAATTTATGTGTTTGGGTCAAAATTGAAGCAGAATTCTATGCTTTTACCTAAGAAGATCTTGCACATTTATGATCAATATTTTTCTCCCCATTTTGAGTCCACTCAGAATCTATTTTCAATCGTCACAATCTAAATACAGAAACTACTCAGAAAATAAACTTATTGTTGAGGAATTCTCTCTTAAGATTTGACCAGTGACAATCAGTTTGATGGCTTTTCGAAACCAAGGATAAAATACAGCATAGATCAAGGGGTTCATAGCCGAGTTATAGTAAGCAATCCAAACTAATATTTCATAAATATAGGTGGGTGTGATGAAACCTAGGAAGGCATCAATTATTGTATCAATGAAGTATGGTGACCATGAAATCAGAAATGTTACCACTGCGATGCCCAATGTTTTTGCGGCTTTTCTCTCCCTCTTGGCCACTCTGTCTTTGTAGCTGTCTGACGATCTCACAGTCTTATTGCCCATACTTTCAACTTTTCTAGCCTGCTGTTTAGCAATGAGGAAAATCTTGAAGTAAACAATCATCATCACAAGTGTGGGTATGAAAAATAATAGAAAATTTACCAATACCCAACTTTGATTCACTGCAACTTGACAACCTCCCACACAGGTGAGAGCACTTACTAGTTCCTCCAGCCCAGCTTCATTTGCTCCTGTGCCAAGAAGGGAAAAAGAATAAATAATGGAAAGGAGCCAGGAGAAGGCAATACATATGCCAGAAACAGAGGGTGTGAACCTGGTTGGGTAGACCAGAGGGTCAGTGATTGCGATGTATCTATCGAGAGAAATAAAACACAAGTGGTAGATAGAAGCATAACAGAATGACCCATCGAAACAAGAGTGAAATTTACAGTAAGTCTCCCCAAAGTACCAGCAGCTCTCCACAGACCTCACTGCGCTGAAGGGCATCACAGTGATTCCCACCAAGAAATCAGCACAGGCCAGGGAAGCGATGAGAAGATTGCCTGGAGAGTGCAGCTGCTTGAAATGAAGAACTGAAGTCATCACCAAGAAGTTTCCAAATACAGCCAGCAAAGATCCAAAGCCAAACACTGTGTACAGAATCAGGCGGGGGCCTGGCGAGTAGGAAGTTTTGACACAGGATCCGTTCACATTCTCGTAGCAGAGCTGTGTAACTACAGGAGCCGGCAAATCACTGCCCATGATTCTCTGTTTTGATACTGGAAAAACTATCATCCTCTAGGGCAAAACGTGCCATTCCAAATATGTCATTTTCAAAAGTCCTTTAAAAAAAGTGTGTACAATATGTCAGCAATTGCCAGTACATTTTGGCCCTAGTTCTCTGTAAGTAGAAATTCTTATTTTCATATTTAGAAACTGACTCATAGCTTCATCTCAAAATAATTTACTTTGAACTGAATAAGCAGTTAATTTTTATCTTTACAAAAAATTATGTTTATTTAAATATAAAAATATTTCTTTGCATTACCTAGGATTTCTTATCTGAGAAGTGTTAGTCTTCCAAGAGCTGTTATAATGCATATGCGAATGCCACATTTTATTAGCGTTCTTTTCCTAATTTATAAGAGCTAGAATAACACTAAAAACACTCTGCCCCCTCAGGAAAGTAACTAAATAATTGCAAATACCCAAAGCCCTTAAGATTGAATCCCCATAGTGCAATGTGTGGAAAGAAAATCTTTAATAATGATTATATTTATGTTAAAATAAGTTTACGAGCTTCGAATCCCTGATGACATTTGAACTTTTCATGAAATAGAAAAGGAAATGGAAATAGTGCCTGTCTTTGAAAACCTTTGTCCAGAATTTGAAAGCCATACTGTTTATTTTTACTAATTATTGAGATTGCATTTTTATTTTTGTAAGAACCATTTGTTTATGATTTATGTTTGTCACTAAAGCTCTTTCAATAAAACTCTTCATCCCTTCCAGTATTGGTTTGTGCTGAAGAAATTAAATGCAGAATTATATATTAAACACTGGAATGCTTCAGGTTTAGTTTTAATAATTCTGATTTGGAAAAGTGGGAGAGCAGAGTTCAAGGTATTTTCCTCAAGGAGATATAAAACGAACTGTATGTACAAATAAAATGTAGTTTCTGATAAGGTGTTTTTGTGTGTTTGTTTGTTTGTTTTTTAATAGGAACTGTGTGGAAGATATTAAAAAAACAAAATGTTTAATATTTGGAAAGTGGAGATTCCAATATTATGACTCTGTATGCGACCTTTGACAAATTAACATTTTTTTCTTCGAGCTCTAGAAAAGATCTCAGCTGAGGCTTTGAAAAATATTTTTCTGATGCATGACTTCTGGTCATTTTTAAAATCAGCTTTTTGATATTGAGGTCTACTTTGCATTTGAAAATTTCACACTTTTAAGTGTGCAGGTTGATGACATGATAAATGTATCCACCCACGTCACCACCTCCAAAACCAAGGTATAGAATATTTCCAACACCTCAGCAATTTTCCTTGTGCCCTTTTAATAGTCAATCTATCCCCACATCTCCCTCCTCCTGCCCTAGGCAATCACTGGTCTCCATTCTATCACTACTGATTAGTTTTCCTGGTATGAAAATAGCATCATATACTATGAGATTTCTGTGACCAGCTGCTTTCTCTCAGCTCAAGGTCTGTAACATTTTTCCATTTATTAGGTATATTATCAGTTCATGCCTTGTTATCGCTAAACAATATGCCACTGTGTTAATATATCACAATTATTTTATCCACGAGTCTGTTGTTGCACATTTGAAATTATGTTCAGTTTGGCGTTCTTAATAGTATTGGTATGAACATCCATACACAATTCTTTGCATCGACATGTGTTATTATTTCTTTCGGAAAAATGCCTGGGAGAAGAATTGCTAGATCATATGAGAAGCGTATATTTAACTGTACAAGAAACTGTAAACTGTTTTCTAAAGTAATAGACCATTTTGTACTCCCATCAGCAATCTCTGAATGTTCCAATTGCTCCAAGTTCTCTTCAATACTTGTCATTGCCATTTCTTTTTATTTTAACCATATTAGATGCTATGTAATAGTATCTCATGTTTTAAACTTTATGAATGGTGATGTTGGTAATTTGTCCATGTTATTATTGGCCTCTAATATGTCCACTTTGGTTAACTGTCCATTGACATTTTTGACCATTTTTTAATAGATTTCAACTTTTATTATTATTGAGTTGACTGGGTACAAATCCTCTAGAATTATATGTTAGGAATATTGGACTTTTCATTTTCTTGAGAGTATTTTTTGAAGAGTACAAAGTTTTAATTTTGATAAAAACCAACTGATAAATTCTTTATGGTTAATGCTTTTTTTCTTGTCTAAGAAACTTTTGCCTAAAATAACATCACAATTACTTTATTCTGTATTTCTTTTATAATTTTTATAATTTCAGTTTTTGTGTTTAGGTCTATGATTCTTGTCATATTAGTTTTAAATACGTTGTGAGGCATTTGAAGGCATAAAGACCCTGTTTCCAGTGGTAGCAAAGAAACTGGCAGCCCATTACCTACTATGCTAAAACATTTACTCACAGTATCTGTAGATACCTGTAAGCAAGGGCCTACGGAAGAAAAGGCTCTGGGTGACATGTATTTGCTGCCTTATACAACATTTTTGTTAAAATGACCAGTATAATGAGTTGGTTTGTTTCTTTTAACTGCTCAGGAGAACGTAGGGGAAGAAAATGATGAGCTAGAGAGGCTATAAATTACGAGTTCAAGTTCCGTATAAGGGACCTGAAAGCTACAATGAATACTTTGAAAGAATGGAACCCATATTTTCTATAGCCATAGGACTGAGTTTCTCAAAACCATACCCCAAGCCTAATTCTGTAGGTGGCTAAATTAAAATGCAAATTGAATTTTCAAACTCCCACGGCATCTTTTGCTAAAATTCTGGCATTGATTGGGAAGGGAAGGGATACTAAAAATTAGGATGGTGACAGATAGGCAGGCCCCTATGAAACTGGCAACTTCCATCTCCTAAATTCTGTCAAGCCTTTTCTGCCAGTAGAGGAAGCTTTCTCACTGCTGCCTGAGGAGGTCAGTTCCCCTTGCCTGAAGAAGCTATAATCCTCTCACCTGAGCTAGCTGCCTTACAATGGATCACTGGCCCTCTTCAGACCACCCCTAAGACCCCTTCCCTATAGACCTATAATCAGACTCAGGTCCCAGCAGCCCCAAAGGATGAGGTACAAAGTGTGACCCATGAGGACATACAACACAAGACCAGAAGAGGGAATGACTTTGCAAATCTATATTAACGGAAACCTAAGAAATACCTATATGTGGAAATGGAACTCAAGGGTGTGATATTAATGTGGAAGGGATGTAAAGTGGAATTAGGCTGAATGTATTCATAAGAGGTTATGAGGCAGCACATGATTAATATTTAGTCAAGGAAGAGATGGAAGATCTTAAAGACATGCAGCAAAACAATATTACAAATACTTTATTAATGTTAAGATGTCATTTCCAAGATATTTTAATCACTTTAAGATGTAGCTCCTAAAATGATACAAGGTGGCAGACTAAACTCTGTGCTTGCCTCCTTCCATGAACACATTAAAATTATAACTAAATTCGAGAACAATCAACCTGGAGAACTATCTGAAGTCTAGCCCCTTAGAAGTCCTATGATTAAAATATAAAGAAGCCATGTCAAGATTGGTAGGAGGGGCAGAGATGCTGAATGGACCCCAAACCTTTGTGTGGTGGTTGAGAATCAGGAGGCAGATCTTGGCTGCAGAGGTTTCCCCCAGAGGAGTGAGGGACCCGAAACCCTCACACCAGGCTCCCCCGCCCAGAGTACTGGTGCCAGTACCAGGAGCCCCAACAACACCTGGCTGTAAAAAACAGTGGGGATTGTGACCTTCATGTGGGACGGAAGGCTGTGGGAAACCCAGATGTCCTCTTAACGGGCCCACATACAGACTCACTCACTCACAGGCACTTACCTTAGGCTCCAGTTGAGGGATAGTAACTTGGGGGGTGTCGGGGACTTTCGGTGGGGAAAACTGAGGTATGCAGCTTCCGGGGAACACTGAAGGGCAACACACATTTTCCTGTGTGAGGTCTTCCTCCCTTCAGCAGGTAGGCGGACGCCATCTTTCTTGTGTTGAGCCCGCCCCCACAAGGCCAAATCTGAATCTGATTGGTCTGGTGAGCTCTGGGGCTGTGTCCTGCTGACTCATTGGGACCCTGCCCTATTCAACTCCCCCAATGCCGGAGGCACATTTTCCCAGAGCAGCCAGTCCTGCCCCCACTGCAATCTTTCTGGGCAAAATATTGGAGTCTCTGGGCCCAAGGGAAAGTACTGGCCTTGATGTGCTCTGAGACTTTTGCTGAGTAGCTCTAGGCTCAGCACTGGCACCAAACCAGAGTCTGTGTTAAACTAGTGACCACAACTCTTCCCACTATAGTGACTCTCGGAGGCCCTGCCTCACAGAGCTTGCATACCACATGAGACTCTTTCAGCAGCTGAACCTTAAGTGTGCCAGCAGGTGGCAGCAGGCCTCAGGTGGCCAGGCTTTTTTGTGCAGCTACCCCAGGCCAGATACTCATGCTGACGTCCTCAGGTCATAGCATGGTCTCTCTCACGCACCTCGAGGTTTAGCACAGGCGCAAACAACCACAGATCACGTTGTAGCTCCTACCAGGTATTCTCCAAACAGTCACAGGCAGTGAGTGACCTAGGCCTGCACCGGAGACCCTCCAAAGAGGCCCCAGAACAAATAAACTTGGAGGTTGACTTCAGACCATAGCAGAACTCCTCCTAATTAGTCCCACAAGCGGCACACACGAAAGGTGGTCTCAAAAGGCACCAGAGTCCGCTGGGGTGATTCCTACTCAGTGGGGTAAGCCCCCAGCACAGCAGCCTGTAAGCTATGGACATTGCCAAACCCTATAGCCAATCAGCCTGGGGGTCAATCCCACCCACTGATATGCCAATAGAGATCAAGGCTCAACTATAACAGGAGGGCACACAAATCCCACACAAGGGATTCTCTGGAGCACCCAGAGTGTAGAGACTGTGCCAATGGGCCCAACAGGACACTTACTACATAAGGCAACCTGGGCAAGCCTGGGAGACATAGAAGACCTACCTAACACATAGAAAAAAACAGAGAGGCAGCCAAAATAAGGAAACAAAGAAATATGTCTCAAGTAAAACAACAGGAGAAAAATCCAGAAAAAGAGCTAAACGAAATGGGTGTTAGTAACTTTCCACTGATAGAGTTCGAAACAGTGATTATTAGGATGCTCAAGGAACTTAGTGAGAACTTCCACAAAGAGATAGCAAGCATAAGACAGACATAGAAGCCATAAAAAAGAACCAAGTGAAGTGAAGAATACAGTAACTGAAAGGAAGAATGCACTAGAAGGATTCACCAGCAGACGAGAGGAAACAAGGGATCAAATCAGCAGTTTGGAAGACAAGGTAGCAGAAAACACCCCATTGGAACACCAAAAAGAAAAACGTATCCAAAAAAATAAGGAGAGTTTAAGAGCCCTCTTGGACAACATTAAGAGTAACAACATTTGCATCATAGTGGTGCCAGAAGAAAAAGAGAAAAAGCTATTGAAGAAACTATTGAAGAAATAATGACTAAAAACTTTCCTAACCTGGCAAAGGAAATAGACATACAAGTCCAGGAAGTGCAGAGAGTCCCAAACAGGATGAACCCAAACAGGCCCTCACCTAGACTTATTAGAATGGCAAAGACTAAAGACAAAGAGAGAATTTTCAAAGCAGCAAGAGAAAGGCAAATAGTAACTTATAAGAAAGCTTCCATAAGATGTTCAGCTGATTTCTCAACAGAAACTTTGCAGGCCAAAAGGAACTGGCACAAATTTTTGAGGTGATGAAAAGCAAGGACCTACAACCAAGGGTACTCTACCCAGCAAATCTATCATTTAAAATCAAAGGAAAGGTAAAGAGCTTCCCAGATAAGAAAAAGCTAAAGGAGTTCATCACTACCAAACCAATATTACAGGGATCTTAGAGGGATTTCTTTAAGGTGGGAGGGAGGTGGGGATAGGTCAAATTATGAATAATAAAATGGCAATTGATACATATCTATCAACAATTACTTTTAATGTAAATGGAATAAATTCTCCAATCAAAAGACAGAGGGTTGGTGAATGGATAAGAAAATAAGACCTTTACACATGTTGCCTACAAGAGACTCACTTCAGATTGAAGGACAGACACAGACAGAGAGTAAAACCATGGAAAAAGTTATTTCATGAAAATGGAAACAAACAAACAAACTAAAGAGCTAGGGTAGCAATACTTACTTGTATAACAGACAAAATAGACTTTAAAACAAAAAAGAGACAATGAAGGACCCAGTAATCCCACTTCTGGGTATTTATCCGAAACCCAAAGCACTATTTCTAAGGGACGGGTGCATCCATAAATTCACTGCAGCATTTTTTACAATGGTGAAGATGTGGAGGCAGCCTGCAATGTCTGTTAGTGGAAGAATGGATAAAGAAAATGTGGTACTTATACACAATTAAATATTGCTCAATCATGGAAGGGGATGGGTTCCTGCCATCTGTGGTGACATGAATGTACCTGTAGGGTATTGTGCTGAGTGGAGTATATCAGACAAAGACAGAAGCAATATTATTTCACTTATATGTGGAATCTAAGCACAAAAATAACAAACAAAACAGAAACAAACTCTTAAACACAGAGAACATTTCGATGGTTGCCAGATGGGGGTTGGGGGCATGGGTGAAAAAAGGGGAAGGGAATAAGAAGTACATATTGGTTGTTACAAAGTAGTCATGGGGATGTAGGATATAGCATAAGGAATGCAGTCATAATATTTTAATAACTACATATGGTGTCAGATGGGTACTAGATTTGTTGTGATGGTAGATGGGAAGGGGTTGGAAGCAGGGTGAAGAAGGTGAAAGGATTAAGAAGTACAAAGTGTAGTTACAAAATGGTCATGGGTATGTAAAGTAAAGTAGAGAGAATATAGCCAATAGTATGGTAATAACTATATAGAGCGCTAGATGGGTAATAGGCTAGTCAGGGGGATCACTTTTTATATAAATGTCTAACCATTATGCTATACACCTGAAATTAATATAAAATAATACTGAACATCAACTGTAATCGAAAAATTTAAATAAGGGAGGGGAAGATGAAGGGAAATAAGAGGTCCAAATTTCAAGGTATGAAACAAATAAGTCTTGGGACTGTAATGTACAGCATGTGGAATATAGCCAGTAATATGGTTATAGCCTGGTATAGTGTCAGATGGTTGCTGTACTTATCATGGAGATCACTTCTTTAGGTATATAAATATTGAATAACTATGGTGTACCCCTGAAACTTATAATATTGTATATTAGCTATTTTTTTAATAAATATTTTTAAAAGATGCAGCTCCTAAATTATACCAAAGCAGTTACAATTTAGTTTTATTAGATAGGAAAAAAATATTGTACTAGGGATATATATATAATATGTGTATAAATATATATACAAATATATATTATATGTACATATATATTCAGAATATATTTTTATTAAATTAAAACAAGCAAACCAGCAAACTAATGTCAAAATTATAGTAATAACAGTTTTTATATGTTAATTTATTCAGAAATATTCAAATGATAGATATAAATTTAACAAAGTAAATCCACCCCCACATCTCACACTGTCCATTATACATAAAGTTAGACTTTGTAAAAGCATATAAAAGTATTTACATATATAACACCCATATTATATGTACTATTTTGTAGTCTTTTAAAATGGATATTGTGGTTTTCTTTCCATGTCTATTTATACAGAACTTGTTAGCAATTTTTAAAGGTTTTATAATATTCCATTACATAGGAGGAGCATAATTCACTTAATTTATCCCATATTAATCTAGGTTTTTTTTCCAGTAATAATTAAGAGTTATACAATGAGTGTTCCTGTTATGTTTGCTTCCTTTCCTGGCTCTTTTCTCAGGGTTACTTGCCAGAAATGGAACTATAGAGTCAAGTGACATGCATGTTTTACATTTTTTATAAAATGTTTAATTCCCCTCAGAAACTGGAAACTCTATCATGTTCTCTGGAGATGCAGGTGAGCGTGATCAATTCTCTCACAAGTGTGCTCAGTTTCCTACGCTTTCATTAACCATGGGGATTACGGATCCTTCTAAGATTTGCTAACTTGGTACATGAAACTCCATCACACTTTCATTACAATTTTTTGATTATTTTTACATCTGGCATTTTAATTAGCCATTTCTATTTTTTCTGTGTGAAATTGCCTGTTAGTTTGTCCAGTGGGTTGTTTGTCTGTGTCTCACTGCTGTCTAAAAGGCCTTTATATTTTTAAATCTATTAACCCTCTCTTCATCTTGTATGCTGCCCATAGTTTTCCAAGCTTGACATTTTTTTAGGCCTGGCCATGTTTTCTTTTAAATCTAAAAAATTAAATCGAAAACATGAATCTATATGGTTTTCAGTCATGATCCCTCCAATGAAAATTTATAAAAGCAATATTTTCTTTGAGTTTTTTAACATCTGGAAAAATTAGGTTTGAGTTTATCAATAATATGAGGCAAGATGCTTAACATATTTTTCCAGAAAGCTACATGCCACATTACCACTTCTTTAAAAATCCATCCTTCTCCCATAGCTTATAATACATTGTTATTTTTTTCATTAATAATCTACAAACTTTGTTTATAAAATAGTGTCTACAGAAAAAGAAAAAGACAGAAAATCGACTTCCTTCATGACTGAAAGGTAAAACAACAAACCTCATGGAATGAGAAAGCAATCACATACAAGGACCATCACTGTTGTGATCTGGTCACGGTTATTCCCACATTTGAAAACTACCCACAAAATACAAAATAAAAGCCAGGTCCTGAGTCTGAAAAGTCTGATATATAAGGCTCAGCGATCTCTACGAGCTCCAGAAAGACCAGACCCCAAAAACAAGCTTCTCAAAATGAAGGCAAAGTTAACCAAGTCCAGAGAAAGACAGGAAATACAAGACTTACCCAGGGAACAGGTAACCAGGAAAACTTTGAAACTGACAGAAAAGTAAGCTTGAAAGGAAGGCCTGGAAAAGGATAATAAAAACAACTGACAAAGCACAGAAGTGCATAGATTTGGGGAAACTAATAAAATCATCTTTATGTTAACCATTTTAGTAAATATGTTTCTATCAAATTCTTAAAGATATTTAACTTACCAAGAAAATAAAAGCATAAAAATTATGCTACTGATATTGAGGTACCATTTCTCCCCAATTTAATGGATCATTTTCACGTACTGTATTTCACATCACAATTACTGGGACATTCCCAACATATCACCAATTCTTAAATTTAAAGTTTAGGCTTATTTAGAAAATAAATTTACATTTGATGAACTGTTTTTTATTACTTGGCCAGTAATAATAAGTTTCATTGCTCTCCTAAACCAAGGGTAAAATAAAGCATAAATGAAAGGATTTAGAGCAGAGTTATAATAACCGAACCAGCAAACTATCTCATAAACATATGAAGGTGTTATAAAACCCAAGAAAGAATCAATAAATGAATCAATCATATATGGTAACCATGAGATCAAAAATGCTACCACTGTGATACCCAGTGTTTTAGCTGCTTTTCTCTCTCTCTTCGCCACCCTCATTTTGTACGTCCCTGATAAGTCTTCCACTTTACTATTAATGTTTTCAATCCTTTTAGCCTGTTTTCTAGCCACCAGAAAAATATTACTGTACAGAATTATTATAACACAAGTAGGGGTGAAAAATAACAGAAAATCTACCCAAATCCAAAATTGATTTATAACATTTTGGCAACCCCCTATACAGTTGAGGGTACTAGATAATTCCTCCAGCCCATCGTCATTGGCACCTGTATAGAACACGGCCCCGCTGTACACAAGGGGCAGGATCCACGAAATGCCAACACATATCCCTGACACAGACACCGTGACCTTGGTAGGATAGACCAGAGGGTCAGTAACAGCAATGTACCTGTCGATGGAGATGAAGCACAAATGGAAGAGAGAAGAGTAACAGAATGCCACATCGCAGCACGTGTGGAAAGTACAGAAGCTTCGCCCAAAGTACCAGCAGCTCTCCACCGACCTGACCATGCTGAAGGGCATCACGGTCACCCCCACCAGAAAGTCAGCACAGGCCAGGGAGGCGATGAGTAGATTGGTTGGGGAGTGCAGCTGCTTGAAGTGAAGGATTGAAGTCATCACCAGGAGGTTTCCAAACACGGCCAGCACAGCCCCAGAGGCAAACACTGTGTAGAGAATCAGGCGGGGTCCGGGCGAGTAGGGAGTTTTCACACAGGACCCGGTCACGTTCTCATAGCAGAGCTGCGCAGATGCAGGGGGGGACGAGTTGCCGCTCATGATGCTGCTGTCAACACCATGTCAACGCTTGCAGAAGTTCTGCCCTTTTGCTAATCACTTAAAATAAAGCAATTCTATATTTCCTGAAGAGAGAGAAGAGATGTTTAAATTGAATACCCGTGTTATAATTACCAGATATTATCTCCACACTATTTCAAGTCACATATCCATTTTAAGTTTAACCTCTGAACATACAACTTTACATCACTCAGTAAACAGCATTGTAGTAAATTTAAATACTCAATCAACGTTTAATTATTATTAATTGTTACCATTATGACACTTTAGGAAAAAATTGTAAACAATTTCCTAAATTCAGAAAGCATTTAACTTCAACTACATCTGTTGCAAATTTGCTTTGGCCACAAAAGATTTCTTGTCTTGCAATTTATCAAATATCTTTTACTCCCTGGCCTTGCTACAGAAGCTATACCTCTTTGTCAAGTGAGTGAGATGTGTGTGATGTGTTATTTATTAGTTCCCTTTTCCTACCCACCCTCCAAGACTGAGGAGTAATGACACTAACCCCCAGGACGCACAGGCAAACCCCATATCCCAAATCATCTAACGTGCAGTCCCTGGAGTGCACATGTGAACAGGGAGAAGATACTTGTATTTATAATGTCCACTTAAGATATATTGTTTGGTGTAGAACAGCCGCAGTAGTAAATCCCACAGGGATGACTTTACAAAGGAAAATGAGAGAACACTCTTACACATAAACAAAAATGCAAAAAATCCCAAAGAAACTTTTACTAACTAAAGCCAGCAATATATAAAAAGATGACACATCATAATTGGCATCTATGATACATCCATTCTTGGCATCCAAGAATGGAAGTTTGCTTTAATGTTAGAAAGTCTATCAATTTAATTCTATTTAAAGGCTATAAAGTCTATTCATTTAAAGTCTATTAATTTAACTTCAACAGATTAGAATTTTATGATTATCTGATGAAATGCAACAAAAGCATTTGATCAAATTCTAAATGTACTCATTACTAAAATGAAAAAGTCTTAGCAGCCAAAATACAGGAGAACTTTTGTACGTATGAAGTTCTGTAAAAAAAAAAAGGCGCGGGGCTATCACATATGATAACACTTCATAGTGAAATTTGAGTGTATTCTTTGTAATATGAGTAATAAGGCAGAGAGGCTTCAGTAATCAGAAGATGCAGGGGGCCTTAGTCCTCACAAGACATCCATAAACCCAACTATATTCCAGTTTCTGTTACTGTCTCTGAGCAACCAGCAGACACACATAAATTCAATCGGCCTTCTTCTAAGAATAGTTAGTATCTCACTTGTAGGTCTGCTTCACCATGCAGAGACAGGGGGTAGCAGACAATAGGAAGACAGGGAATTCTGCAGTTAATTTTAGCCACAGCAACACACACACACAAAAAAACCCACAACAAACAAACAAACAAAACACCTGCTTCTATAGATTCCTGGCTCGCTCCATCATCAGAACCTAATTTCTAGAGTCTGTGATGGGCTCATAATTCAAAGCCCAAAGTCTGATTTCTATTGTATTGAAAAGGGTATTCTAACCCTTTAGTGTGACCTGTGAGATTTTGAATAGTCTTAACCCTGCAAAACTCCCTACTTACATCCTATTACATTCTCCCCGGCTCAATATGCTCCAACCATGTTTCCCCACCCCCATCCTCTCACTACCTGCAATAGCATGCTCCAGGAGCTTTGCACAGGCTGTCTCACCTACCTGCATCACTCTTTCCTCAGGTCTTCACAGAGCTGGCTCCTTGTCATCCTTCAGGCCACAGCTTTCACAAACTTCCTCAGAAAAATCGTCTTAGCTGAGGTTGATATCTCTCTTTTATTCTTTCATTTACCTGTTTTCTCATTGTCTTAATTGTGCTACCAGAATTTGTTCTAACCTTATTTTTTTACTTGCGTTCTGTCTGTCTGTCTCTCCCAACAAAGTGCAAGCTCCATGAGGTCAGACACTTTCCTCAGTGTCACTATGAGTAAACAATGCAGTTTATATGGTTGTTTTGTTTCTCTGCTCCTTTGTTGTTGTTTTGTTTCAGTCAGGTGAGTGGGTAAATAACATAGAAATCCATTCCCCAGCATTGGGAGAATACACGGAAATGCATTTTTAAAAAGAATAAAATAGTGAGTTGGCCTTGTCTGAAGAATTTGTTGAATATGGCATTAAATCATTTAACATTTGGTGTTCAGCAAGCCTTTTCATTCTTAGGAGTCAGAAAGTGGGGTCTAACCCTCCATATTTTTTTATTTCAGCTATTGATTATTCCTGAGTCTGGTCTTATCCAGGAAACTGGACTTAAACACTCAACAATTGATGCACCGCCCTGCTTAAAATTCTGGTTTCTTTAGTGTTACTCAGTGTGCTGTGCTTTCAGGTTAAACCCACATTGTTTCAATCTAGAAATAAAAAATGTGTAACTGGAAGTCAAGGAAACTCCGTCCTTCTTAAGTCAAGAGCATATGGAAATGCATGGTCTCAGCAGTACAACTTTTAATGTTATTAGTGAAACCGTAAGATCTTGGATTGAAAATAAGAGAAGGGAATCACAGGTAGGCAGAACAAAGCCACCCTGCCCCCCAAGATCCGTGTCCTAATCCCCAGGACCTATGAATGTGTTACCTTACATGGCAAATGGGACTTTTCTGATGTGATCTTGAGATGAGGAGATCATCCTGGCCTATCCACATGTGCTCAATGTAATCACAAGCATCTTTATGAGGGAAAGAGGAAAGGAGGAGAGTCAGTGTGTCAGAATAGATGTGACAGTGGAGGCAGAGTTCACACAGATGCCACCCTCTCCTGAATATCCAAAAAAAAATGAATATCAGATACATAAATTATCATGATCCCAGAACAAAGTAAGTGTAGTGCCGTACAATCACAATACAAATAGCATACTTCAAAACAGCATGCTTTGAGTGAAAAGACTAAAAACAATATAAAAAATGTTGCCACCAGTTTTCTCTAGAGACTGAGAATTAGAGAGATTTTTTTCCCCTCTTCTGGGCTTCTTGGTATTTTCCAAATTTTCTGTAATGGATAACACTAATTTTATAATTGAAAGAAATTATTTAAAAAAGAACAATAAAAATGTAAAAAGACACATTGTCTGTATGGTGTCATGTACATGAAATTATCCAGCTCTGTAGGCACTAACAACGACCAACAAGACACAGGCTGCAAGTCCTTCAAAGTGTGCTCCTGGGAAAGGGGCAGGCTGGTGTCACAGAAAGCTTCCGACGCTGCTGGAGGGTGAGGTGGTTCAAGTCTCCGTTCTGTTCCTTGTTAACTTGGTGACCTAGGACAATATTCTGAACCTATCGGAGCCCCATCCCTTTGTAGAAAAGTTTTCAGTATTCAAGTTCAGTAGAGGTAGATTTTTTTTTTTAAATAGTACATACAAATTTTTATTCGTATCCTTCTTTGAAAAATGTATTTCCCTGCCTTTTCTACCCCTTAAAAACTACCCATTTTTAAAGTCTAATTCAAAGGCCACACCCTATTTTAAGTCTTCGTGATTGCAACAATTTATGGAGCACTGCCTGAGCCAGGTACGATGACAATTTATTCAACGTGATTACTTCACCTCATCTCCATAATGCCGTGGGGCAGGCATTGTCTCTGATGAGAAAACTGAGGGTATGGGAGGTAAATAATGTGCCCAAGATGACAGGAAAAGGATACAGTTGAAGCTGAATTTGGTCAGGCCCATCTGATTCCTTAGCCCTTAGTTCTGAATACTGATCCCTCAGAAATAAGACTGCTTATTTCGCTCCCTCCTGAGTAGCGTAGCTCTTTGTTGTAACTTTATTAGGAACTGATTTTTATTCTGCCTCGTTTGTTCTTATTTGTAGTGATTTCCATGCCTTTGGACTAAAAGGCTTTTTAGTACAACAATGACATTTCAGGAAATTTGGATTCAACAGAGTTTAGCATCACACTGTCTCCCATAGTAGGTTCTCAATAAATGGTTGAGAAACTGAATAAAGTATCACATTTGAAATATTTGAGGAAATACTACACTACACTTCTCTGAACCTCAGCCTTGAGAAAGGTAGGTCAGGGCTACATACTTTGAACCTGCAGCAACATATGTAAGGCCTTCAGAACAATCCTGGGATTCTGTTCAGGACCCGCACACAGTGGGAATCTCCTAAGGCAGAAGAATTGAAGGGATATAGAAAAATATTTGTTTTTAAGAAAGCTTGCCCTGTGATTGCAATTATCCCAGGACGACTGATGTTACACCTCGTAATATACTTCGCTGACGTCAAACTGTGGAAATAGGGAAGGGGCACTTTCAAGACTGGCAGGTACTTTTACGTTGAGTTAAGAATGGGACAAAATGAAGGCAGCATGAGACAGACACTGGAACTTTGTGCATATTAGTCAATTTTTCAACATAACACGTACATTTTCAATCGTTTACAACAACACACATTTGCTTTTTTACCTGAGGGCTGCAGGATGACAGCAGCTCTGCTCCCATAGGCAGGTGAGCTCATCTTCTCATTCTGGGATCCAGGCTGAAGGAGCAGCTCCTTTGGAGACAATCTGTTCTCAGGGTAGAAACTCAAGAGCTGGGCTCAACCAGAGAATTACATGTAAAGCTTCTGTTTGAATGTGTATTGCCTTGATCAACTACGTCACATGGCCAAGCCCAATATCAGTGTTTCAGGAACATTAGCTCCTTCCAAGAGAGTAGGGAGCAGGGGAGGCTACTGTGAAAGGAGAATAAAATAGAGGTGAGAAGTGTAGAAGACAAAATCTCACCGGCATCATGTGGTAGGGCCAGGACCGAGGATGGTGCATCCTTTCTCTTTAATTATCAAAGCCTTCCCCTACAGTTCCAACTTTGCAGACATTAGAGTTCCAGACAAAACTTATGTAAACGGTAAAACTCTGCGTATACGAAGGGGTCTGATTCTCTTGCACACTTTGTGGGTCACTGTTAGTGTGACCTCTTGATTCCAGGTGCCCTCTGCAGAAATAACTGTATGGGACAGTATTCAGAAGCCATAGAAAGGGGTTTTGCTATGGAAATTGCCTGCTCAAAACCTTTGGTCATATAGATGATATATAGGTCACACATTTCTACTTCTATACATATACACGTATACATTCATGCGCAGCACATGTTCACACATGCTGTACGTGGGTGAGCTGTAACCTGATTTGAGTCAGTTGTAAGAAAAAAACGTGATTAAGTTGGGAGATGTTTAGAGAACAAATAGTGATCAGGTTCACACAAAACAAAAAGGGCCCATCTTGGAATTTGAAATCATGTTATTTTGTAGAACAGCATGTTTTTTAAAATACAAAAAATAATCAATCAATCAATCAATCAATCAATCAATCAATCAATCGAAGCAAGGACAAAAACACCAAGAAATAATTCTGCTTGTTGAGCTAGTTTCCCGTGGAATGCTCTCGATGAAGATGAGTTTATGAGGCTGCAGACTATTGACTATTAATGGTGAGCTCTGAACGCCACCAGCTTCTATGCACATTTGATCACAAAGCTGTCATGCTCAGAAAAGTGACCTGGTGTTCACCTTTAAAGGAGATTCTTTACCCAGGGTATCCATGAACTTATGTGGAAATATATTGTCCTTATATTCATTAATCTGCACTTGAAATTTAGCATTGTCTTCCATTTTGAATGTAGGCAACAAATAAAAACAAAACAGTAATGTTTGCACTACCTCTGATTTTTGTCACCAATAGAAATCAATATTTTTGTATCACAGTATAGATCTTACAGATATCATGAGATTTCACTAACTGTCATCACTATTGTGAAATTACGACAGTTACTGCACCTGCCTCAGGTGGGCTTATGTAATGCTTTCATAAAGAAGCACAAACATGATTGTACAACAAAATTGGCTACTTGAAAGATATCTTGATAATTGTATTTCAATATAATTGTATTCCTTTATAATTCTGTTTTCTTTTTAATTCATCCACTTAAAAGTCTTGTCCTGAAACAGGGTCCATGGTCATTACCGAAGTGCCAAAGGAGTTCATGGCAAACAAAAGTAAGAACTCTTGCCTTAAATGTAGTTAATTCTCATGCAGCAAAAGAGAGTGAGGAAAGATAATTATCCAGAATAGTTAAGTATCACCATGGACATTCTACTCACAACTTAGGGGAATATCATTGAACATAGGTTTTCATTTGTCCAAGAATCTAAACGGATTTTCTGGGTGCAACAGCTTTGCTTCTTACATCCTATTCTCATGTCATGGACGATGAAGGAGCTGGGCATCAAATCCCAGGGTTAGGATCCTGACTTGTGAACCCATCAGCTCCTGCTCCCCTTTGTGGTATACACCAAAATTGTGATTCTTGTTCTTACTCCACTCTGGTTCATTGGTGGTATGAACATTGTGCCATGATACTCGTGTTCTAGTGCTTTCTATGATTCACTAGAAGCTGAAGTCTCCTACCTGCTTTTGAAGTTTAGTCCTACTCTCTTGTTAATTATCATTCCAGTTTCCTCTAATATCTCAGAGATATAGTAGATAAGTCAGGGCTTTCAAGTAAGAAGAGAATAAATGACTGAACTTCTGTGTGCCTCATCTGTAATACAAGGTTGGTCATGTCCACCCTGCAGGTTTTGTGGGCAGTAAGTGAGATGCTTAGGTTCTCAGCAAATATTAGTTTCTTCCCTTTCCATCCTTCCCTTGCCTCTATCCTGGAGCCTCGCTTGGCTAATGCAACCTTCTCCCTCTAACAGAAAACAGTAAGATGTGAAGGATGTGGAATCATTTCCTGCTCCTGTGAAAGCGACTAACATGAAGAACTGTCCACCTTTCGAAGTATCTGAGTGTTCTTACTTCCAGGACAGACAGGCCATGCCCAGTGTATTGGAAATAGGTGTGGGTTTTTTTCTAGGAAGGTAAGTGGGAAATGTGTTTTTTAAAGTAATGACTGACTTATATTTTGCAAATTATATTTATTGCTATATTTCAGACAAAGTGTTCCCAGTTCATTAAGGTTTCAAAACCACATATACTAGGACAAATTTTGATTTATAATTAATCTGTTATTTTATTATCTGATGATGCTTAAAAGCTAAATGGATAAGAAAGAATAATTATTTCTAGAGAAAAATTAAGGATTAAGAAAAACATTGAAAAATATGTTTGCATTTTTTAAAATTAGAAATAAGAACTGAAGTCAAGAGAAGTTATTTCTCTAGCAAAAAGCAATATGATTTCACTTATATGTGGAATCTAAGCACAAAAATAAGAAACAAAACAGAAACAAACTCTTAAACACAGAGAACATTTTGATGGTTGCCAGATAGGGGTTGGGGGCATGGGTGAAAACAGGGGAAGGGAGTAAGAAGTACATATTGGTTGTTACAAAGTAGGTATGGGGATGTAAGGTATAGCATAAGGAATGCAGTCATAATATTTTAATAACTACATATGGTGTCAGATGGGTACTAGATTTGTTGTGATGATAGATGGGAAGGGGTTGGGGGCAGGGTGAAGAAGGTGGAAGGATTAAGAAGTACAAAGTGTAGTTACTAAATGGTCATGGGTATGTAAAGTAAAGTAGAGAGAATATAGCCAATAATATGGTAATAACTACATAGAGTACTAGATGGGTAATAGGTTAGTCAGGGGGATCACTTCTTAAATTATATAAATGTCTAACCACTATGCTATACACCTGAAATTAATATAAAATAATACTGAACGTCAACTGTAATAAAATAATTTAAATAAGGGAGGGGAAGATGAAGGGAAATAAGAGGTCCAAATTTCAAGGTATGAAACAAATAAGTCTTGGGAATGTAATGTACAGCATGTGGAATATAGCCAGTAATATGGTTATAGCCTGGTATAGTGTCAGATGGTTGCTGTACTTATCATGGAGATCACTTCTTTAGGTATATAAATATTGAATAACTATGGTGTAACCCTGAAACTCAATATTGTATATTAGCTTTTTTTTAAATAAATATTTCTAAAAGATGCAGCTCCTAAATTATACCAAAGCAGTCACAATTTAGTTTTATTAGATAGGGAAAAAAATGTACTAGGGATATATATATATATATATATATATATATATATATATATATATATAATATGTGTATAAATACATATACAAATATATATTATATGTACATATATATTCAGAATATATTTTTATTAAATTAAAACAAGCAAACCAGCAAACCTTTCAAAATTATAGTAGTAACAGTTTTTATATGTTAATTTATTCAGAAATATTCAAATGATAGATATAAATTTAACAAAGTAAATCCACCCCCACATCACACACTCTCCATTATACATAAAGTTAGACTTTGTAAAAGCATATAAAAGTATTTACATATATAATGCCCATAATATATGTACTATTATATAGTCTTTTAAAATGGATATTGTGGTTTTCTTTCCATGTCTATTTATACAGAACTTGTTAGCAATTTTTAAAGGCTTTATAATATTCCATTACATAGGAGGAGCATAATTCATTTAATTTATACCATATTAATCTAGGTTTTTTTCCAGTAATAATTAAAGAGTTATACAATGAGTGTCCTTGTTATGTTTGCTTCCTTTCCTGGCTCTTTTCTCAGGGTTACTGGCCAGAAATGGAACTATAGAGTCAATTGACATGCATGTTTTACATTTTTTATAAAATGTTTAATTCCCCTCAGAAACTGGAAACTCTATCATGTTCTCTGGAGATGCAGGTGAGCATGATCAATTCTCTCACAAGTGTGCTCAGTTTCCTATGCTTTCATTAACAATGGTGATTACGGATCCTTCTAAGATTTGCTAACTTGGTACATGAAACTCCATCACACTTTCATTACAATTTTTTGATTATTTTTACATCTGGCATTTTAATTAGTCATTTCTATTTTTTCTGTGTGAAATTGCCTGTTAATTTGTCCAGTGGGTTGTTTGTCTGTGTCTCACTGCTGTATAAAAGGCCTTTATATTTTTAAATCTATTAACCCTCTCTTCATCTTGTATGCTATCCATAGTTTTATAAGCTTGACATTTTTTCTAGGCCTGGCCATGTTTTCTTTTAAATTTAAAAAATTAATTCGAGAACATGAATCTATATGGTTTTCAGTCATGATCCCTCCAATGAAAATTTATAAAAGCAATATTTTCTTTGAGTTTTGTAACATCTGGAAAAATTAGGTTTGAATTTATCAATAATATGAGGCAAGATGCTTAACATATTTTTCCAGAAAGCTGTATGCCACATTACCACTTCTTTAAAAATCCATCTTTCTCCCATAGCTTATAATACATTGGTATTTTTTTCATCAAT
>NW_027423851.1:0-34178 GCF_036562045.2 Rhinolophus sinicus | reverse complement strand
CAACACACTTAGGTTTAGCAAGGGCACTTCTCCCATTGGGTCCTAAATTTCACTGGCAGTGTTTGTTTTCAGAACTGAGGAGCTTTCTCATGTAGCCCAAAGGGTATATGAGGCAGGACCATCACAACATGAGAGGACTGGCGGTTTATGAGTGGTCCACTTACTGGAAATATCCCTTATATTGTTTGGATAAAATTAACACATCACCAGTTTGCCTTTGGAACTGTTAAAAATACATTCAGTTTTGAAATATGCCAACAGCATTGTTGTTTCCTCAATACTTGCAGTGTAATACCATTTTTCTGATTACAAGAAATCAATAGAAACCCAAGCCATGCAACTTTCACTTCCCTTCCATGATGTGCCACACCTTGCACTCTGACAAACACAGACCTACCTTATTTCCCTATGAATTACAAATTGTTGTTCTGTTACCTGAATGGAGAGACAGCCTATGTGGCCTCGAGGTGCTTGCTTCTTTCTCTTGCAAATTTCTCAAGATATTTTCTTGCTGTGGCCAGTATCAGGACTTCTATCACCTTTATGACTGTATCTGTTTCATTTTATACATATACCACCTTCGGTAATGCATTCATCAGTTGACCTAATATTGTGTGTCCACCTTTTTGCCATTATCTGCATTGCACTTGTGAATTCTGTTTATGAGTTTGGGGCATCCACTTTAAACACTTTTGTATATATATCAAAGGTCACATGATATTTTCATTCTCAACTTTCTGGACAAATAGCGAACTGTTTTCCACGGTAGCTATTTTTCACGTGTTTTCCATGGTAACTATTCTGTTCTATGTCTCTACCAGTGATGTGAACATTCCAATTCTTCTGGATCACATTTTGAATGCACATGGGATCTTTTCCCTTTGGTAGATCACAGCATTCTTGAAGGAGTAGCATATTGTCTCATTGGTCTTTCGATTTTCCATGCCTGACCGATAAATTGCCCAATTTTAATAGCAAAATGTTATAGACTGGGGGGCTACAATAACAGAAGTGTATTTCTCACCGTCCTGAAAGTCCAAGATGATGGTGACAGAACATTGTTTCTCAGCAGGTTCTGTCAACAGGACACTGCTCAGCAGGGTCTGATGCTGAGGAGTCAGTATGAAGGAAAATCCTGAGAAGAGCCCCAGAATTTTCTCTCTTCATAGACTCACACTCTGTTGTGTGTCCTGGACTAGAAATTTATTCCATGCCCAGCAGACACCTGGCCAATCATGTATCAGTATCCTCATGTGTCACAAAAAGACAATTGTGACATCAGCATCCCCTCTCCAGAGGGCTGCAGGCACAGAGGTGCCTTTGACCATTTGCTCTCCATAGACTTATACAGGGACAGTTTTTCCATTTTGAAGGCACCTCAGTGGCTGTGGCCTCCTGGAAAGGGGATGATGATTTCACAGTTGTCTTTCTGTGACAAATGAGTATACTGATATGTGATTGGCCATGCGGCCGCTGGAAATGGAAAAAGGCTCCAGTGCAGGAAAGACAAGAGTGTGTGATTCTGTGAGGAGACCAAATTCTGTGGCTCTGCTCAGGCTGTTCCTTTCAATTGTAGCCCTCAGAATCAGAAATTGCTATTCAATTTCCTGTGGACAAACCCTCCTAAGAAAGCAACGTTCTGGCACCTTCATGTTGTACTTCCAAGACAGTGAGAAAAACACTTATGTTATTGAAGCCACACAGTCTATAACGTTTTGCTATGAAAATCTAACACTTTTTCAGTCAGGTAGGGAAAATTGAAAACACAATTAGACAATATACTACTTCTTCAAGAATGGTGTGATCAGGGGTTCCCGGGAAAATGGCTGCATGAGGTGAGCCTCTGTTAAGCTCCCATGGAATTTACAATGAATCGAACAACAAAAACTCCACAAAGGACTCCCTGCACAGCAGACACGCAAGACGAAATGGCCCATTACCGAAATTACCTACAGGTGGGAGATTTGCACGAGCTGGGGGAGGGGAGGGAAGGGAGAAGTGCGGAGACGGAGACGCGTGGGTGCAGGGCCCAGACCTAGCTCAGTGCTCCGAGCTCGCTGCTTCCCGGAACTACCGCAGCTGCGAGAGAGAGAAGAACTCGGACTGCTAAGGCTCTGCTTATGGCCCACAGGGCTGAGGAGGCAGCATATAACACGGCTGAACCCAACACTCACAGCATAGACCTCGGAGAAAAGACTGAGGAAAGAAGGCTGAAAACGGTGGTTTAGGCCCTCACTGCCGAATAGAGAACAGAGCCTTAAGCACTGAGAATAGCCGCCCCCACCCTACCCTGACAGAGCTGTCTCCATCCCCACCTGCCCAGTGCTAGAAATGGAACAGTAGCAGTGTCAGAGCAAAAGAACAGAATATTTGCTGTTCTGAGAACTGTGGACCACAGCCATAAATTTGCAGCCCAACTAGTTCCGGCAAAGGGGAGGGAACTGTGGAAGCAGGACCGGATGTGGTGGTGGTCTCCGCCATTGCTCTGGGCCATCTCTCACAACTAACCCCGCCCCTGGTCCCACCTATCTGGGCAGATCCCTGCAGGAGTAAACAGAAATGCTGAAACATACGGGCTCTGAATCAGGATGTGGAAGAGCTTTGGAACCTCAAAAGATCTCCACATACCCACCAGGACACTGCACCCTGTGACCTAGACGAACTATTAATGGAGGAGTAGCCCGCCTCCCAGAGAATCCCCCCATTGTGTGAGAAGCTGGAATAGTGCACAGAGAACATAGCACTACCATGTGGGAGAAGAAAAATAAGCTGCAGTTGGAGAAAAAATAAAACATTCTACCAACAATTACTGGAAAACAAAAAGACCGCTTCCTATCAACCTGTTGCAGAAGACACACCTGTAGTTGTCTAGGAAGAGAAATAGTAAACCAGTAATCGCCATGAATAACCAAGGCAACAAGATAGCTCAGAAAGAAAGTGAAAAATCTACAGAAAAGGCACTTAAAGATACAGAAATATGTGACTTAAATGACAGAGAATTCAGGATTGCAGTTCTGAAAAAACTCAACGAGATGCAACAAAAAACAGATAGGCAGTTAAATGAACTCAGAAACACAATCAAAGAACAGCATGAACATTTTATGAAAGAGATTGAAATTTTAAAAAAGAACCAAAGAGAATTTCTGGAGATTAACCTCAATAGAAGAAATTAAGAATGAAATAACCAGCTTAGGTAGTAGAGTTGACCAGATGGAGGAAAGAATCAGTGACATCGAAGATAGAAACCTGGAAATGACACAGATGGAAGAAGAAAGAGAGTTGATACTTACAAGAAATGAAAGAACTCTACAAGAACTTTCAGACTCCATCAGAAAGTGCAAGGTAAGAACAATGGGCATACCAGAAGGAGAAGAAAGAGAGAAGGGAACAGAGAATATATTCAAACAAATTGTCGATGAGAACTTCCTAAACTTGTGGACAGAACTGGACCCTCGAATTCAAGAAGCAAATAGAACACCTAGTTACCTCAATCCAATCAGGCCTTCTCCAAGGCACATAGTATTGAAGTTGGCTAAAATCAACGACAAAGAAAGAATCCTCAAGGCAGCCAGGGAAAAGAAGATGGTAACTTACAAAAGAAAACCCATTAGATTATATTCAGAAACTCTACAAGCCAGGAGGGAGTGGAACCAAATATTCAAACTATTGAAAGAGAGAAATCATGAGCCAAGAATAATATATCCAGCAAAGATATCCTTTAGATATGAAGGAGGAATAAAGACATTTCCAGACATACAGAAGCTGAGGGAATTTTCTAATACACGACTTGCACTACAAGAAATACTCAAGGAGGCTATTCGACCACCATCAACAGGGACAATTTGTGGCAACCAAAATTCAAAAAGGGGGAGAGTAAAGGCCTGAACCCGAATATGGGAATGGAGAAAGTAAGTGTGCTGAAGAAAATGGAATACTCTAAATATCAAACTTTGTTTTACAAAAAATTAAGGGTAACCACTCAAAAAAAAAAAAAATCCAGAACTGAACTATATACTGTAATAAAAGAAGAAACAGAGGGAAACATCATAGAATACCACCACACGGAAATAATAGAAAACAACAAATAGGAAAAGAAACAATGGAGACACAGCCTTACCAGAAAACTAAAGATAGAATAACAGGAAATCCTCACATATCAATAATCACCCTAAATGTAAGTGGACTGAACTCACCAATAAAAAGGCACAGAGTAGCAGATTGGATCAAAAAATTAAAACCAACCTTATGTTGTCTCCAAGAGACACATCTCAGCTACAAGGACAAGCATAGACTCAAAGTGAAAGGGTGGAAATTGACACTCCAAGCAAACAGTACCCAGAGAAAATCAGGTGTAGCCATAATGATATCAGATGAAACAGACTTCATGTTGAAAAAGATAACAAGAGACAAAGATGGACATTTCATAATGGTTAACGAGAATATACAACAAGAAGACATAACAGTCATCGATATTTATGCCGCCAAAACAGGGAACACTGAAGTATACCAAGGAACTACTAACAAAACTAAAGGGAGAAATTGACCAAAACAGAATTATACTAGGGTACTTAAATACATCATTGACAGCTATGGATAGATCATCCAAATAGAAAATAAATAGCGAAAAAGCAGCCATGAATGACACATTAAATGAAATGGACATAATTGACATTTATAGAGCATTTCATCCTAAAATATCAGATGATAAATTCTTTTCTAGTGTACGCAGATCATTCTCAAGGATAAACCATATATTGGGACATAAAATCAGCCTCAGCAAATTTAAAAAGATTGAAACCATACCAAGCATATTCTCTGATCACAAGGCTTTGGAATTGGATATCAACTGCAAAAAGAAAGCAAGAAAAACACAAATACATGGAGATTAAACAACATACTTTTAAAGAATGACTGGGTCAAAGAAGAAGTTAGAGGAGAGATCAAAAGATATATAGAAACAAATGACAATGAAAATATATCTTATCAAAATTTTGGGGATGCAGCAAAAGCAGTTTTAGGATGGAAATTGATCTCATTACAGGCCTATCTCAAGAACAAGAAAAATGCCAAATAAATAGCCTCATGTTACACCTTAAAGAACTACAAAAAGAAGAACAAGTGAAACTCAAGGTCAGCAGAAGAAAGGAAATAACAAAAATTAGAGCAGAACTAAATGAAATAGAGAACAAAAAGACAATAGAAAAAATTAATGTGACAAAGAGCTGGTTCTTTGAAAAGATTAACAAAATTGACAAACCCTTGGCTAGACTCACTAAGATAAAAAGAGAGAAGAAACTAATTAACAAAATCAGAAACGTAAAAGGGTAAGTTATCACGGACACCACAGAAATACAAAGGATCATTCAAGAATACTATGAAGGACTATATGCCACCAAATTCAACAACCTAGAAGAAATGGACAAGTTCTTAGAAACGTATAGCCTTCCAAGGCTGAACCATGAAGAACTGGAAAATCTAAACAGACCGATCACCAGTAACGAAATTGAATCAGTCATACAAAACCTTCCCAAAAGCAAAAGTCCGGGACCACATGGCTTCACTAGTGAATTCTACCAAACTTTCAAAGAGGATCTAAAACCAATCCTGCTCAAACTCTTCAAAAAAATTGAAGAAGAGATAGTACTCCCTATGTCACTTTATGAGGCCAACATTACCCTCATATCAAAACCTGGTAAGGACAGCACAAAAAAGGAAAACTGCAGACCAATATCTCTGATGAACACCGATGCAAAAATTCTAAATAAAATTCTAGCAAATCGAATACAACAATGCATTAAAAAGATTACTCATCACGACCAAGGGGTATTCATCCCCGGGGCACAAGGATGTTTCAAAATCTGCAAATCCATCAATGAGATACATCACATAAACAAAATAATGGACAAAAATAATATGATAATATTAATTGATGAGAAAAAAACATTTGACCAGAAACAGCATCCATTATGATTAAAACACTTAATAAAATAGGTATAGAAGGAAAATACCTTAACATAATAAAGGCCATATATGACAAGCCCTCTGCTAATCTCATAATTAATGGTGAAAAACGGAAGCCCTTTGCTCTACGTTCAGGAACATGACAGAGCTGTCCCCTATCACCTCTGCTTTTCAACATAGTGTTGGAACTCCTTGCCAGAGCAATCAGGCAAGGGAAGGAAATAAAAAGCATCCAAATTGGGAATGAAGAACTTAAAGTATCACTCTTTGCAGACGACATGGTGCTATATACAGAAAACACTAAAGACTCCACCAAAAATCTATTAGAAGCAATCAACGAGTACAGTAAAGTTGCTGGCTACAAAATCAATGTACAAAAGTCCATTGCTTTCCCATATACTAACAATGAAATCTCAGAAAAAGAAATACAAAATACAATTCCTTTTGCATTTGCAGCAAAAAGAATAAAATACCTAGGAATAAACTTAACCAAGATGTGAAAGATCTATATGTTGAAAACAATAAGAAAATTTTGAAAGAAATTGAAGAAGACAAAAAGAAAGGGAAAGACATTCCGTGCTCATGGACTGGAAGAATCAACATCGTTAAAATGGCCATATTACCCAAAGCAATATACAGATTCAATTGAAACCCCATCAAAATCCCAAAGGCATATTTTAAAGAAATAGAACAAAAAATCATCAGATTTGTTTGGAACCACAAAAGACTCCGAACAGTCAAAGCAAACTTAAGAAAAAAGAACAATAATGAAGTAATCACACTTCCTGAATTTGGCTTGTACTACAGGGCTACAATAATCAAAACAGCATGGTGTATATATACCACAACTTCTTTATCCATTTGTCTGTTTGGGTTATTTCCACCATACTGCTGTTGTGAATATTCATGTACAAGTATTTGGGTATAGAAATCCCAAGTATCCTATTATTTGAGTATGTACTGAGGGAATGGATTTCCTGGTCATATTATAACTTTGTTTACTTTTTAAAGAACCACCCATCTTTCCCACAAATGGTGCAGGTGCACTGTTTGACATCTCTATCACCAATGTATGTAGGATTCCATTTTTTGTACATCTTCATCAACACTAGATACTTTCCTTTTTCTGTTTTCTTTGTTTCTTTAATTAAACTTTATTGGGGTGAAAATGGTTAGTAAAATTTCATAGATGTCAAGTGTACAATTCTGCAAAACATCACCTACACACCACACTGGGTGTTCACTACCCAGAGTGAGGAGAACTTTCATTTAAAAACAAATTATGTAGCCAAATTGTGAGTAAAGTAGTATCTAATATTGGTTTTGATTTACATTTCTCTAATGACTAATTATATTGAGCATGGTTTCACGTGCCCGTTGGCTATATGTCTTCTTTGGAGACAAGCGTATTCAGGTCCTTTGTTCTTTTAAAATACTTTGTCTTTTCATTGTCAGAGCTTTTAATATATTCTTCTGTGTATCAGAAGGTGCATTTTAAAATATTTGCTACTTTATTTGTTCAAGTTCTTCAAGTAGAGATAATCGCAGTTCCAAAGACTACAAGAATTACTGTAAAAACACAACCTAGAGGCTACCTTGATTATAGCCATTCACGTCCTCAGGATGAACATTCCTCTAGGATACATAGGTGCTATGAATTTTTCTCCTTCTTAACAAACTATGTTTCTCTATTTGGACAATGATTCATACTCTGTTTTACTTTTTTTCTTTAATTTTGTGATCGTGATGGCTGTGGTGGGGTCATGATATAGAATAATCTGAACATACAGGAGAGGCTCTTACAGAGATTCATGTGGGAGTTATGGTAAGAGTCCAGTTTTGACTTGTAAATCATACAGTTAGACTTAGCAGGCCAGTGTTGTTTTATTTTACTTCTAATCCCACGAAGGGAAAACACTACTGTGGATTTTGATTAGGTTGAAGGTCTTGGAATCATTATCTTAATAGCTCTTTCAAACAAATAGAATGCTTTTAAGGGTAAATTGGTTGTCTCATCTTATTTCCTCATTAAATAAAACTGACTTTAACACTTTAACAGGTGTTTAACAGTATGAAGCAAAGGAATAACATTAAAATCAGAATCTCAGCCTAATTTCAGATACTGTGAATAGGACATTTATTTTAAAGAAATGACTTAAGCTACAGATATACTCGTACACTTTCTTTTAAAGGAACATGAGATCCTTTGACCACTGCAGCATCATTATTACCTTATGAGCACAGGAACATGGAGGCACATTTCCAGATATTTAGTTAGCATTTTATAGTGTCATGGTGTCATGATACCAGAATATTTTGTAATGTAGTTTACATTTTGTTCTTTGATCATTGACTTTACAGGAAACTCTCGGGGAGTACCACCAGCACGAGGGCCTCCTCTGACTTATGATAGAAGTGGTCGCTATAATGATTATTACACACGAGAAGGTGGATGGCATGAAAAATACTCAAGCAGCCGAAGTGATACGTCTCTAAGTGGTCATGGTAGTGGTGGCAGAAAGGAACAAGGGTTTTCACCATCTATGGATAGGGTGTACTCTATTCCTCATGAATCATATAGCAGCTCAAGTTACAGGGTTTCTAGAGGAGTTTGTAGGGGAAGCCGATCTGAAAGATCCGGCCGAAACAGATACTAAAAAACACTGTTATGTACTAAATTTTCTGTGAGAAGAAATTTAAATGCAAAATTTCTGTTAGTTGAGTACTACAAAAGTAAAAAGTGTTTGTTTGGGTAGATGTGTGTATTAATGTTCCATCCATGAATTTTTGGATAAGATGAAAAAGTTGAATTTTTCAAAGTAATTTCATAATTGTTCATTTTAATTGGGATATGAAACTTTAACACTTTAAATTTCATGTCTCTTTTGTTACAATTTTCAGAGTCAAATATTGACAAAATACTATTTTATCTCTGATTTTTCTCCTGACTAAAACAACCATAAAAGCAATGTGGAGGTGACTTGCTCTGTTTCTCTAAAATTTCCCTTTGTGTCTTTAAACATAAAAAGGCATACAAAATTAAGCAGCCTGTTTGTTCCATTACCACCAGGAAACTGCCTGTTTGCCAGCTTGAAAGGCTAAAGAAATCATATATTCCTCTTTGAAAAACTAAATGAATAAAAGAAAAGGTTTGAACATTCTCCAACAAGGCTGCAAAACAATTTTTGCCTCATAAGTGTGAAATTGTGTGTGTGTTTATATCCCTTAAAGAAATGGTATATGTGAAGAGAAAAATTGAACATATGGAATGATATAAAGGTTTTAAGGATGTAAAATTAAGCATCCATTTGCTTATCCATTCTACAGCAACAGATGGCCCAAGTGTCAATAATGGTAAGTTAATCCATTTTCTCCACGAAAACAAAACTGATCCAGTTAGTCTGATGACTACCATTTATATCAGAAATTAATAGTGAATATCAACTATAATGGAAAAATAAAACTGAGCCAGTTAACATCCCTGAGTATGTATCTTAATGAAATGAAAGTAAGTGTGCTTAAGTGAGTGTGTGTTTGTGTTTGTGTGTGTGTGTGTGTGTATGTATATATGTATGTATGTACTGGGAGTCCAGAAAATGTATACACATGACTTGTATTCATTTTTTATTACCGGTATATATTGAGTATTGCAAATTTAACACAGGTTTTCCTGTCTTAAATGTGTATACAATTTTTACACTCTGTGTATTGTGTGTGTGTGCCTATGTAATTATATGTGCATATGTAAATACATACATACATATATTTACAAATATATGTAAATGGTGGAAACAAAGCATTGTTTTTAAGGAAGCACTCATTAACTTCACCTTGAGATATTGAAAATCAGTGTAAATCCAAAGGTTTAATACTGTATGCTCTTACAAATACAGAAGGATCTGCCAGTCTTAGGATATTTATCAGTAAATGTAGTCAAAGGTCATTAATAAGAATACTTTAAAAAAACTCATGCATTCTTGAAAGCTTGAGTTTATAAAGTTTTATTAAGTCCGTCAAATTGAGTTTCCAAATTAGCATGTATCTTTGAGGATTCTTAGAAGTATTCCTTTAAAGGAAGAGTGCAAGTGAAGTTTAGCTTGTGGAACATTAAGGGGGTAAAAACGTTACAATTTCCATATTAGATTGAAGCATCAAATGGATATCATAACGTTCTTCATCCACTCATCCATGGCTGGGCATTTGTGTTGCTTCCATACCTTGATATTGTAAGGGAACACACGAACATACACCGTCGGTGGAATCGCAAACTGATGCAGTCAATGTGGAACACAGTTTGGAGTTTTCTTAGAAAACTCAAAAGAGAATTACCTAATGACTCAGCAATTCCACTTCTAGGTATAAATCTGAAGAAATCTAAATGACTAATTAAAAAGATTAATGTTCATCACAACACTATTTGCAATACCCAAGCAGAAACACAGCAAAGGCCAATAGATAAATGTTAGTTAAAGCTCCTGCCATGCATTACACATGCACAGGACTGGCGTGCATCCCTGGTTACTGGATCATCTGTCACTGCCTGCTTCCTGACAATCCCTAATCTGCACTTTACTTGTGTGTGCCAGTGCAGGAAAGGCACTGCTTAGGTCTGCGGATGATCTCTCCTGTGTCCACGTTGTCTGAGGAGTGTGTTGGTTCCTAAAAGCTGTATCCACACACAGCCCCTCAAGAAACCTGTGTGCAGAAGGGGCTTCCTGGTTGTGTTTGGAGCTCTGCCAGACTCACAGCTTGAAAAGCCTGTATATGTGTGTGGGGAAGCAGGCTGTGTGGAAACAACAGCCCACCACATCCACTATGACCCGCTGGTCACCACCTCCTGTTCATCAATGGAACCTGATCCATGTCCTCTACAGCTAGCACTGCCTCCTGATGCCACTCCAGGGCCTCTCCTTCCTGCTCCACCTCCACACCGAGGATGGAGGCCTCTGTCACCCTCCCACCTGCTGAGGCAGGCAGGGTCTCCAGGAGTCCCACTGCCCGGGAGACCCTCGGCTCCAGCCGCTGCCCCTTCAAAGCACAATCCTAGAGTTAAATCATCTTAGGATGCCAGATCACTGGACCCGCCCAGACCCAGACTCACTCGCCATGGGGCCCAGCCCTGAGAAGTGCAGTGGAGAAGATGCAGAAGGCAGTAGCACATGTGTCACGTTGAAGGGACATTTGTCATCTGCAATCCTAGGACCCTAGAGCTGGGCTTCTACGTTTGCCTGCCAGTCTCCGATAGGAAGGGCGCATGCGGAATGTGGCCGCAAACCCTGCACTGAATCTGTTGGAAGGATGCCAGAGCCATGCTCAGTCAGCTGACCAGTCTCCACCAATCAGAAAGAGGATCTGCGACTCCAGATCATGGCCCTTTCCTGTCTAAGGCCCACCTATCCACCTTGCCCCATTCTGCCAGCTTCTTGGCTAGGCTTCTTCCTTACCACCCTTCCCAACGTGCAGTCTCCCTCTACAAGGACCAGTCTGTAAAAGTCTACTGAAACTGGCATCTGGTGTTTTCCTGGACATGGGTGCCAGCTGCTGGGACCCTGAGCGCTAGGCAGGGCTTCCTACTACAAAATCACAGTCTTGTAGCACTTATGCAGCTGATCCACAGGGAGCTCTCAGAAAATAGCCCTGGGAATAGGACCTGGCCAATGCAGTGTATCCCTGGAATAGACATATCTGAGAACCCAAATGCAGACACTGCCATGGACACAAAACGTGGGGAGCTGTGGCCTTAATATTTGCAGAGTTGACCTCCTGTACTCAGGGGATATAAGCCCTTCATTGAACAACTCACGATGTCGGACTGTTTCTCTCTCCCTCTCTCCTGCTCACCGTCCCTCCCTCCCTCCCTGACTAACTGCCTACCGCCTTCCCTCTTCCACTGTCTCTCCTTCTTACCCTCTTTCTATCCTTATGTCCTTCTCTTTTGATTCCCTGTGTCTGTGTCTCTCACTCCCCCACGTTCTTAATCTTGGGTTTTCTGTGAGGTCCAGCAAGGTGGAGGTTTTGCTAATAAAGTACATACTAGAGTGTCTTGGGCAACCACCATTCAATTGCCCTAAAAGAACCTGAGTCTCTGTGTGGTTACACCTTTGTAAACTCCTTCCATCATGGGTCTTGCTAGAATATCTGCCTTCCTTTCACCGACAGACTCTAGGACCAACGTCCCTCCAACTTGGCCTTTTCACTGCAGGAGTCTTAGAGTCTCAGGAGGGCGGAGACAGACAGGATCTCCTCCTTGTCTTGGTGAACACAGAGACCATTGCTTGGCAGAGAACCAGGGATGAGCTCTTCTGCTGCCTGGTCAGCAGCTTAGGCAGAATGAACCTTCACTGTGCTAGTGACAGTAGATCGACTTGTCCCACAACACGATTTCTAGGGCAAGTGGTTCCTGCTATTGGGCAGCATAGACGACAGAAAGCTTCCCATCTGACCCCATTCTTCCAGCCGGTTTGCCATGATACAGAGCAAGGCCGAGGATGGTGGTTTCATAAGGCTGACCTGCCATGGTTTTGATGGAAGAAAGTAGTGTATTCTCCTGGAGCACAAGTCAACCAACCTAACATTACCTCAAGGTGTTTTTCTCATATATTGGTCACCTCAGGAGAAATATTTCTCAATTGTTTGACAAGAATATAAGGAAATGTGATTGGTTTGGGGTTTCTTTCTGTCCTGCGTGTGCTGTAGGACCATTTGGTCTACTGTGTCTATGGCATCGGTCTGTCGACACAAGTGTTTCTTTCTCTTTGTTCTATCACAAGGGGTGCATAGACACTCCTTCATTGTGTTTGCCTTCAAATGTCAATGCATCAGGGACACTCTTATTCATATATCTGTTCTCAATTTCCTTAAGTTCAGATGCTTTTTTATGAGAGATATAACATTTCAGTGCACGCATACACATACATAGGTGAATACACACACAAGAGATGTCTATATACACACTTAAATAATATCTAAAATGTCCATATATAACCCTGCATCTGAGCATGCGAATAACATATATATATATTAATATATGAATACTATATGACATATATATATATATATATATATATATATATATATATATATATATGCCATTCACATGCTCAGATGCAGGATTACATATGGATATCTTAAGCATTATTTTGTAAGAGAAAGACAGTGACCACCCACCACAGTCATTCCCTTTAGAGAAATGAAGCCTACTTGCTTGTACATGCTCATGCTTGCAGGGAGAGCCTGCTACCTGCAAGGACTAGGAACTCTGTGGTTGGGTCACCATGCCCTGATTGTCAAAACAAGATCACATCCTGTCCTGACATGCAGCCCAGTATCTGTGTCCAATTAATGGGAATTTTCAGTGTGTGGCCTTTTACTTGGAACAACATTTAAGAATTTCACTCCATGAGAAGTTTTTCAACTGCTCTCACAGGGTTCCACCTCTGCACAACTGTGTTCCCAAAGCACAGTGCCAACACCCACGTTCTGAGGGCTGGATCAAAGACTGATCAAAGGCACACACTTCTACATATAACAGTCTCAGGCTTCCTTCCCAGCTGGACTCATTAATGAAATTGAGCCCCCCCATCATCCAAGGCCAGGCTAAATCTACGCCCAACCCGGGTGTTTATGAGCCATTGTCTATTCAGGAAAGGATAGCGGGCATGCCCATCCTACACAAAACCAC
This sequence comes from Rhinolophus sinicus, assembly GCF_036562045.2. Classification (NCBI taxonomy): domain Eukaryota; kingdom Metazoa; phylum Chordata; class Mammalia; order Chiroptera; family Rhinolophidae; genus Rhinolophus; species Rhinolophus sinicus. Next base: position 20,536 of record NW_027423851.1, on the reverse strand, counting down.
ATCATTAACTCTTTGTGTGTCCTTCCCAATCGTGGAGAGCAGAGAGTAAAGGCTGTTAAAGAACATCTATGGGGCTACTACTGGAGTCCACCATGTCCCGGACTGGTGTACCAACGCAACCCTATCCTAGGGTCACTGGAAAACCTTTCCCTTTTGCCAGCAGACAGATTTTAGAGACTCAATATGAGAGGTGCCAGGAGTAACCCTAGTATAAAATTTGGTGCTGAAAAGACAGGTTTCCTTTGCTTCAGTGTGAGCATCAGGCGGAGGTGGACCATCCATCCTGTCAATTGTCAAGGCCTCATGACACCCCCTACATTTACATGGGTCATACACCCTCTGAGGCTGTACCGTGACAAGCAGCTGGTCATATACAGATTTCCTTGCAGGGTAGCACAGAGACTGGTGAAAGTGGCTCTCAGAGCCTCCCTGTTCTGAGACAGGCTGTTCGATAGTGAATCCTTTAGTGTACCCAGGGTGATCAGACAGCATGAGGGACATCAGACAGTATGGCAGGCACAGATAGCCTCATGCAGGATCCAATTTATCCTCAACAGCAAAAGACTCCGCAGGCACACTGATAAACCTTGGAGCCCAGCTGCGGCAGTAAGTCCCTATCCGCTCACATGAATTACAGAACTTTCTTCACCACCACTGTCCACTCTGGAAGGAGTAGGCTAGGTGCTTGCCACCAAATCCCTCCTGCCTGCACCCCCTCCCCTCAATCTACTGCACCCCTGCTCTACCCACTCCAGGGCTTCGGCCCTCCTGTAACCTGAGGCACCTTAAAATGCGAGGAACCCACTGAAAATGAAAGGGTCCTGCGGAGGTGGAAGAACCTCAGTATGGCTACCCTTTAGCCTCACTGCAGTGTCTCCTGAGGAGAGATGCCCTCCTCTGTGGCACCCTTCACACTAATTGCCGGTACCCTCCAGAAGTCCCTAGACAAGTGCAGATGTGCTTATTCTATTCGTGATATAGTCTGAGTAAAGCCATTTCCTACATACAGGACACTGGGGAAGAAACACTCGTGGGGCACAGATTGGCAAAAGCATTTCAGCCTGACTCCACTCTCCTTGGCTTTGCCCATTTGCATTTCACAAGCACAGGTGAGACCATGGGCACCCAAAAGATTTCACATGAGGCGATTCCTTCTGTAGAGACGTGACCTGTCCCTGGCTTGTCCCCTTTTGCCCAGTTAGCGGAGCAAGCAGACCAGTGTTGTAACCACTGGCCAACACAGGACACTCTCTCATTCCCTGACCCACAGTCCCTTCCTCCAGGATGATAGGAGGAGGCCCTGGCAGCGTGGTACAAGAGTAACCTCACACTGCACAGCTACACTTCCCACACACTGCCTTAAATGCCGCTCCCTTGTGCAGAGTCAGGAGTGCCAGCAAACTGTCAACATTCCCATCACCACTCTTAGGGCTAGTGACGCCTATCTCAGAAAGTCACTTGTCTTGTGTCTGTGTGTGGCCACCATCCAAGAGAAAGGGTATATATGAAGCTGCCTGAGCCACAGGGACTGGGGAGAGTGGGGGTCACAGGTTATTATAGGCCCTGCTCATCGGGACCGCGACCTGTGTCTGACACCTTCATGCAGGACAAGTCTTCATCATTAAAGCATCCTTTCTTCTCCTAACCCCAACTCCACAGACTATAGCCTGTTAGAAAGAACCACGGCCTCTCAGGAATTGCACTTCCTGTTGTACTCTCGTCTCCACTTCCAGTAGCCTGCCTCTGTCCCCTACACAGCACATTCCACAGGCTACAGATCCTATCCCACCACAGGATGTGGTCTGCTCATTAACCCCACGTAATCTATCATACACATAACACACAGATGGCAGCACTTCTCAGCTTCCTTATGTCTCCTTCAGTGTCACTCCAGATAGCTGGTATAAACCTCTGAAACTTCCACAGGAGTTCCATTCCTCATATCTGTGATGTGCAAAAGAACCAAGTGGATCCATTGTGACATCTCTCCCATCATCAGACACTTGTAGCCATTGTTCAGCTTGCCAAATTTCATGATCTGCCCTCTTCCTCTCAGCATCTGTAGTGCCCCCAACACATACACTCGACAAGCAGGCAAACACCCACATGAGTAAATCCATGTAAGTCAATGTGCGACCATGTGACGGACCCACTGATTGGCTCAGTGAATGGAGCACCTTGCCCTTGAAATCGCATTGCATTTACACCCAGGGTTTTAAATACAGAGATGCAGACATCCGTTGCCATTGGCAGAATCTTGGACTTAGTTGTGAGGGCCTTCTGGGTGTATGTGAAACTTAAAGGGAACTTGCATTATCTGTACAGAAAGCGGTAGGGCAAGATAAGCAGGATCTGCTCTTTGTACTGAACGCTGTAACAAACATTTACAGGGAGGTTTTTATTTGGTCTTCTGCCTCTACAGGGCAATATTACCTTCCTGAAGCTGAGTCCCACTGGGCACTTTGGAAGTATATGACAAGGTATAAGGTCCCAGTACAGAACCAGAGTGTGTACATAGGAAAGTAGGTTGTGAAGGCCTGGCTAGGCAGATCAGTGGTGGTAGTGGAAGGACTGTGAGACTGAATGAACAGAGAGAGGGGGGCACAAAAAAAGCTCTGCACAATCGATTTGATGTTTCCGGTGGTGTCTTGGAGAGGAGCAATGTGGAAGAATCACTCTTTGAATGTCTGAAGGGCACAGGGCGAGTTGAGAATACTGGTGCACAAGACCTGGGTTCCCATGGTTACCTCTTCCAAGGCCCTACATCTCCATCATATGTCCCATTCCCTGTTCATCCCTTGCCAGGGAAACCCCAGTTTTTCCATCATTTCTTGAAAATATAATGGGAGGAGAAATGAAATTTGTGAACATCCAAGGTTGCATGAGCAGCTAGATAGAGAGTTGCAAAACATGGGTGCACATATAATATCCGCTGTTTAAAAATAATACCTAAAATGTCCATATGTAACTGTACATGTGAACACGTGAATAACACACACACATATACACATATATACACATATATACATACGTATGTACATCATATGTGTTTATATGTACATATACATTTATAGCTCACTGGGAAGAGCACCTTGCCCTTGAAATCACATTACATTTATATATATATATATATATATATATATATATAGTATGGACATCCATGGTATGTGCTTTAATCTATGTATGTTTATGCATACATTGAAATGTGGTACCTCTCATGAAAAAAGCATCTAAACTTTGGCCAATTGTGAATTCCGGGATGACAGAGATCTGACCAAGAGTGTCACTGATGTAGTCTGCCATATGAGGGCAGACACACAGAGTGAAAGAATCACCTGTGTCGAGAGACTGATGCCATACATACAGTAGACTGAATGGTCCCAATCAGCATATGCAAGAGAGATAGAAACCTAAATAAACCACATTTCTTCATGTTCTTGTCAAGTGAAAGAAATCTTTCCCTGAGGTGACCTACATAGGAGAAAAACACCTTGAGTAATGTATCGGTAGCTGACTTGTACTCGAGGGACAACGGTCCTTTCTTCAGTCCCAATTTTGGCAGGTCAATCTTATGGAAACAACAACAGTCTTATGGAAACAACATCCTCCGCTTTGCCCTCTGTCAAACAGGGTGGTCAACAGGGAGGAAGGGCGTGTCAGGTTGGAAGCATTCTGCTGTGCACGCTGCCCAACAACAATAACCACTTGCCCTAGAAATCGTGTGGTGGGACAATTCTATACCCTGTCACTGCCACAGGGAAGGTATGCATCTGCCTGAGATGCTGACCAGAGAGCAGACAGCTCATCCCTTGTGCTCTGCCATGCAATGGTCTCTGACATCACCAAGACAAGGAGGAGATCGTGTCCTCCACCTGCTCTCCCGAATCTCTAAGATTTGTGCAGTGTAATGGCCAAGTTGGAGGGACAGGTGTCAGTGTTCTTGGATTCTGTCTGTGAAAGGAAGGCAGGAATCCTGACATGACCCATGATAGAAGGAGTTTACAAAGGTGTAACCACACAGAGTCTCAGATTCTTTTAGGGCAGGAACAGGAGTGACATCATAGGATTGGTGGCAGCGAGGTGGTTTTCTTGAGTTCTCCACTGGAACTTGCCACAAATTGAACATCTGTAACCCTTCAAAGGACTCTCTGCTCATCATACAGAATAGCTAAGAGATGTGCACGAGGATTATTTGAAGGTGGGCAAATGGGCGAGCAGGGTAAGAGGGAAGGGAGCAGAGTAGAGATGCGTGCCGCATCAGTGGCTGCAGAGACAAAGGTGGTCCCAGGACAGAACAGAGACCACAAGAGCAAGGAGTTGGGCTCTTTCCCTGCATCCTACAGGTGATCTCTCCTCCCGAGAGAGCAGCATATCCAGCATTTTAGGAGTAACCTCAGCTGAAACCTCCAGCTGGGCCCTAGTTCGGACAAGGATATAAACTCCATACTTGGGCTCCTCCCCTTCACTCTCCCAATCCTAACCTCACCCTTCCAGACTCAAGCTGGCCCCTGAAATGAGGAGTAGTGTCAGATTACACAGGAGCTGTAAGGCTCAGGGTTTGAGAAGCCTCAGCTTGCATCTTTGACACAGGGAAGAGGCTTGAAAGAGTGTGACATTACTGGGCTGGGAGAGAAAATAATCCTCCATCCCCAACCCCCACCTTTTCTGTCCTGTGAGAAGAGTGTGACACTGCTGGGTTGGGAGAGAGAAGACTCCTCCATCTCCAGCCCCCAAATTTTCTGGTCTGCCTGGGGCAGGGCAATTAAACTGCAGAGACACTCCCAGGGGTCAGCAGTAGGTGGTAGATGCAGCTTTGGGCTTTCGGCAGCTCAGAAATCTCCCACCCTCCACACACACACACACACACACACACACACACACAAACACACACACATGGAAGAAGGGCCCTAAGACTCAGGAGATCAGGGCATAGGGCTGGTTGTGTTACTCTCATTGCATGTATGTGCAGGCAAGAGCAGAAACTGCACTGATTTTGTAAAAACTACCATCCATACCCCAGAGCCCCACTTATCTAAAACTACAGTCCCAGGGTCACTCTGGGCACCAGGTGATGGGCTCTGCCTGCACAAGACGCGGAGGACTCTTTGGTATGGCAGAGGACAACCTAAAGTTTACTTGGTGTGCTTAAGCCAAGACTGATGCTGCTTTTTCTATTTTGTTTTGTTTCTGTATTTTTGATATTTTTGACTGTGTTAAGTGTGGCTTATTGGTTGTTTTTACATGTGAGAGTATCTGTTTACTTCGTTGTTGTGTTCAGTGATTTGCTTTGTTCTGAAATTGCCCTACAGCAGGACCTAGCTGAAGAGGCACAAGATTCAACACACCCACAGGACAACTGCTGACCAAATCAGAGAGTTACCGGGTTTGACCTACAAATGACAGACCCAGGGGGAATATTCTACAGGCACAAGTGTCCATGGGAGCCAAGCTTCATTTGAGCAGTCAACCCACACACAGCAGATCATCCAATGTGGGCAGAGCCAAGTCTCACAAATAATAAGCGTAGGAGTCAATCCCACCTACTGACAAGCCTAAAGTGATTAAAGATCAACTTTAACACTACAACACATACAACACAAGAGTCTCCTAAGGAGCACACACACAGGAGAAGGAGGAAGTAGTGCAAGTCAAATATAAAGGACACATACTACATAAGATATCCCAGCAAAAACCAAGAACCCTAGGGGATATACCTAATACATCGAAGCAAACACAGAGAGTCAGCCAGCATGGGGAAACAATGGAACATGTCCCAAATAAAGGAAAAGAAGAAACCCCCAGAATTAGAATCAAATGAAATAGAGGTAACCAAAATACCAGAGATAGAGTTCAGAACACTGATGATAAGAATGTTTAAGGAGCTTACACATGACATAAAGAAGGAGAGAGAAATCATAATGAACGACCAATTAGAAATAAAGAACACAATTACTGAAATAAAGAACTCACCTGAAGGAATTAACAGCTGGTTAGATGAAGCAGAGGATCGAATCAGCGACTTAGAAGACAAGTTAGCAGAGATCACCCAAACAGAACAACACAAAGAAAAAAAAATGAAGATGGTTTAAGAGACCTCTGGGATAACATCAAGTGCAACAACATGCACATCAAAGGAATACAAGAAGGTGAAGAGAGGAAGCAAAGGATTGAGAACATATTTGAAGTAATAATGTCCAAAAACTTCCTTAACCTGATGAAGGAAACCAACATACAAGCCCAGGAAGTGCAGAGAGTTCCAACCAGGATAAACCCAAACAGGTCCACACCAAGACACATTATAGTTCAAATGGCAAAATTTCAAGAAAAAGAGAGAATCCTAAAAGCAGCAGGAGAAAGACAGAAGGTTACATACAAGGGAACTCCCATAAGACTATCAAATGAGTTTTCTACAGAAACATTGAAGGCCAGGAGGGAGTGGCAGGAGATATTCAGAGTGATGGAAAACAAAGGCCTACAACCTAGATTGCTTTATTCAGCAAGGCTATCATTTAAAGTTATGGAGAGATAAAGAACTACCCAGAAAAGAATAAGCTAAATGAATTTATTACTACCAAGCCAGCATTGCAAAAAATACTAAATAGACTTCTGTAAATAGAAGAAAGGTGAAAACAATCTAACTACAAGTTTAAAAATGGCAATAACTATGTACCTATCAACAATTACTTTAAATGTAAACTGATTAAATGGTCAATCAAGAGACATAGGGTGGCTGAGTGGATAAGAAAACAAGAACCTTGTATATGCTGTGTACAAGAGACTCACCTCAGATCAAAAGACACACAAAGGCTGAAAGAGAAGGTTTGGAGTAAGATATTTCTTGCAAATGCAAATGAGAAAAACGCTGGCATTGCATTACTTATATCTGACAAAATACACATTAAAATGAAGAACATATTAAAAGACAAAGATGGGCACTATATAATAATAAAGGGATCGAAACGACAAGAAGACATAACCCTAGTAAACAAATCTGCATCCAACATAGGAGCACCTAAATATATAAAACAGATATTGGCTGACATAAAGACAGATCAACAGTAACACTATCATAGTAGGGGACTTCAACACACCTCTGAAAACAAGGGACAGGTCTTCCACACAGAAAATCAATATGGAAACAACAGCCTTAAGTGACACATTGGAACACTTGGATTTAATCGATATTTTCAGAGCATTTCACCCCAATGCTTCAGAATACACACTCTTCTCCAGCACACATGGAACATTTTCAAAGACAGACCGTATGATAATAACTAAACAAGTCATGATAAATTTAAGAAAATTGAAATCCTACCAATTGTCTTCTCTGACCACAGTGTTCTGACATTAGAAATGAAACACAGGAGAAAAAACTGGAAGACGCACCAATTCATGGAGGCTGAATAACATGTTACTAAATAATGAATGGGTAAACCGAAGATCAAGGATGAAATCAAAAAATATCTCGAGACAAACAGAAATGAAAACACGACAACCCAAAATCTATGGCATGCCGTGAAAGCATTTCTAAGAGAGAAATTCATAGAATTGCAGGCCTACCAAAAGAAACGCGAAAAATCACTAGTGAACAGTTTATCTTCACCCTTAAAGGATCTGGAAAAAGAACAGCAAAATAAGCCCAAAGGAAGTACAAGGAAGGAGATAATAAAGATCAGAGTGGAAATAAATGAAATAGAAACCAGAAACACAATGCAAAAGACCAATGAATCCAAGCAAGAGTTAGTTCTTAGAGAAGATAGACCAAATCCACAAACCTTTAGCCAGACTCATTTAAAAAAAAAAGAGGGAGAACACCCAAATTAATAAAATCAGAAATGAAAGAGAAGTGACAACAGACACCACAGGAAAAATAAAATTACAAATTACTGTGGGCAACTATATGCCAACAAATTTGACAATCTGGAAGAAATGGACAATTTTCTAAAGGCTTACAGCCTTCCAAGGCTAACTCAAGAAGAAACAGAAAACCTGAATAAACTGATTACCATCAGGGAAATTGAATCAGTAATCAACAATCTCCCAATAAACAAAAGCCCTGGACAAGATGGGTTTACAGGTGAATAATACAAAATGTTCAAAAAAGAATTACCACCTATTCTCCTCAAGCTCATCCAAAAAATCCAGAAAGAGGGAAGGTTTCCAAACACTTTTGTCTGAAGCCACTATCACCCTGATCCCAAAATTAGAAAAAAGACACGACAAAAAATGAAAACTACAGGCCGATATCTCTAATGATCATAGTTGCAAAAATCCTCAACAAAATATTAGTGAGCAGAATTCAGCAATACATTAAAAAGATCATACACCATGATCAAGTGGGATTCATGCCTGGTATGCAAGGGTGTTTCAACATCCGCAAAACAATAAATGTGATACAACACATTAACAAAATGAAAAATAAAAATCACATGATCATATCAATAGATGCAGAAAAAGCATTTGATAAAATCCAGCAGCACTTTTATGATAAAAATCATTAAGAAAGTGGGAAGAGAGGGATCATATGTCAACATAATAAAGGTCATATATGTACACCCACAGCTAACATCATACTCAATGGGGAAAAGCCAGAACCATTTCCCTCAAGATCAGGAATGAAACAAGGTTGCCCACTCTCTTCACTTCTATTCAACATAGTGCTGAAAGTTCTAGCCAAAGCATTCACACAAGAAAAGAAATAAAAGGCATCCAAATCGGTAAGGAGGAAGTAAAATTGTCATTATATATGGAGGACATGATACTATATAGAGAGTACCCTAAAGAATCCACCGAGAATTATTACAGCTGATAGATAAATTTAGTAAAGTAGCAGGACACAAAATTAATATTTAGAAATCAGTTGCATTTGAATATACCATTAATAAAACATCAGAAGGAGAAATTAAAAAAAATAATCCCATTCACAATTGCTTCAAAGACTATAAAATACCTGGGAATAAACTTAACCAGAGAAGTAAAAGATCTGTATTCAGAAAATTATAAGACATTAAGGAAAGAAATTAAAGAAGATACAAATAGATGGAAACATGTACCATGTTCACGGATAGGAAGAATTAATATAGTTAAAATGACCATACTGCCTAAGGCAATATACATATTCAACGCAATTCCTATCAAACTACCAATGACGTTTTAGACAGAAATAGAACATATAATCCTAAGATGTATATGGGACCATAAAAGAACCTTGGTAGCCTCAACAATCTTGAGAAATAAGAACAAAGTGGGAGGTATAACAATACCTGACATCAAATTATACTACAAGGCTACAGTAATCAAAACAGCATGGTACTGGCATAAAAACAGACACATAGATCAATGGAACAGAATAGAGAGTCCAGAATTAAATCCATGCCTATATGGCCATTTAATCTACAACAATAATAGCAAGATGTATGGTGGGGTAAAAACAGTCTATTCAATAAATGGTGCTGGGAAACCTGAACAGACATATGCAAAAAAATGCAGCTGGACTACCTCCTTACACCATATACAAAAATAAATTCAAAATGGCTTAAAGACTTCAATGTAAGATCTGAAACCATAAAATTCCTGGAAGAAAATATAGGAAGAAACTTCACAGACATTACCCAGAGTAAGATTTTTACTGATATATCTCCTCGCATAAGGGAAGTAAGAGAAAAAAATAAAAATAAACATGTAGGATTGCATCAAACTAAAAAGTTTTTTTCACAGCAAAGGAAACCATCAATAAAACAAAAAGGGACCCTACTGAATGGCAAAATATATTTGCCAATGATATATCTGATATGGGGTTAATATCACAAATTTATATAAAACTCACTCAACTCAACTCCAAAAAAAAACAAACAACCCAATAGAAAATGTAGAGGGGACATGAAGAGACATTTTTCTAAAAAGGACATACACATGGCAAACAGACATTTGAAAAAATGCTCAAACTCACTAATCATTAGAAAATGCAAATAAAAACTATAATGAGATACCACTGCACCCCAGTCAAAATGGCTATCATCAATAAATCAACAAACAAGTGTTGGCGTGGATGTGGAGAACAGGGTACCCTTTGAAATGTTGGTGGGATTGCAAATTGCTGCAGCCACTGTGGTAAATAGTATGGAGGTATCTCAAAAATCTGAAAATGGAACTACCTTATGATCCAGCAATTCCACTCCTAGGTATCTATCTGGAAAAATCCAAAACTCTAATTCCAAAAACTTTATGCACTCCTATGTTTATGGCACCAATATACACAGTAGCCAAGACATGGAAACAACCAAAATGCCCATGTGTAGATGACTGGATTAAGAAACTGTGGTACATTTATATAATGGAGTATTAAGCAGCCATAAAGAAAAAAAAAAATCTTACTATTTGCAACAACATGGATGGACCTAGAGAACATTATGTTAAGTGAAATAAGTCAGACAGAGAAAGACAAATACTATATGATCTCATTATATGTGGAATCTAAAGAAAATAATAAGTGAATAGACTAATCAGAAACAGTTTTGGAGACATAGAGGAAAAACTGAAGGTTACTAGATGGGTTGGGGTGGGGATAAGGGAGGAAGTGAGGTGATTGGAAAAAAGTCAGTAACCACAAGATGGCCACGGGGTTCTGAAAATTAATTTGGGGAATGTAGTCAATAATGTTTTAAAGATTTTGTAGGGTATCCGATGGACACTTGTCACATTAGGGAGACCACCTCAGGGATGATGTAGATGCCTGAACAATAATGAATGTCAACTGCAAGTTTGTATGTATATGTATGTATATACACATATATGTATATATGTATGTATGTGTATATGTATGTACTTCCAAGAAGCGGAGTACAGCATTAGGAATAGAGACAGTGGAAATGTAATGGCTCTGTGCGATGTCACAGGGATATTGGATGGGGGAGGAGGGTTCACACAGTGTGAGGGATAAAAGATAAACGTTAAGTTACTTTGTCTTGCGCACCTGAATCTAATAAAACAAATACATCAAAATCTGAACTGAGACCATAAAGGTGATATGTAAATGTTAAGTTAAAGAGAACAGATATGAAATTTGAAAGAAGGAAAAGAAAGCAACTGTGATGGTAGGGGGAGTAAGTGCAAAATGCTTATAAATTTAGAAATCAATTATATGTTTAAAAGTTTGTTTTATTTTTTTAATAAATGGAATAAAAAAAAAACGATCTGAGTCTTAACACACGACATGCGCAAAATGTAAAGATGAAACAGAGAGGCATGCCATAGGAGGCCTTCAGTAACATGGAAGAGCAAGGGAGAGGCAGAGCAGATCAGCAGAATTCTGACTTTTAGCCTGATTTAGACTCCAGTTCCCTCAGGAGACCCCAGCTTGAATCCTGCAAGAGACCAAATCTGTTGCTCCAGCTCTCTGACCAATCCTTCCTTTCCACTCGATGGAAATATCTATGCTCAAAGGTGAGGAGGCCCATCACGTTTTGTTTCAGAGACTTCTTTCAATGTTTAATTATTCTCTCCCTTTCAATTCACAGTGAATGAAACCTGTGAAAACTTCTTTCTAAAATCAGTGCACTTTCTGTAAATTGGTTATCTGCTCCATTAGGCCAATATCCACCACCACACTTATTTCTAGCAAGGAAACTTCTCCCATTCGGACCTAAATTTCACTGGCAGTATTTGGATTTAGAACTGATGAGCTTTCTCATGTAGCCCAAACTGTCTAGCAGGCAGGGCCATCACAACATTGAGGACTTCTGGTGTATGAGAGGTGCCCTACTCTGAATATCCCTTACATTTTTTTGGTAAAATTCACACCTTTATGACTGTATCTTGTTTCATTTTATACATACATCACCTTCTCTAATGCATTCATCAGTTACCCTGTTATTGCATGTCTACATTTTTTGCATTATCTACAGAGCAGATCTGATCCTGTTTAGAAGTTTCTGGGCATCTGTTTTAAAGACTATTGTGTATATATGAATGGTCACATGATATTTTCATTCTCAACATCTTGAACAAATAGCGAACTGTTTTCCTCGATAGCTATATCATTCTATGTATCCAGCAGAGACCTGTGAAAATTCCAGGTCTCCCACATCGCATTGTCAAAGCAGACATGATATTTTCTCTTTGGTTGATCACAGCATTCTTGAAGGAGTAACATATTGTCTCATTGTGCTTTTGATTTTCTCTCCCTGACTGATAAATTGTCCGATTTTCATAGCAAAATGTTATTGACTGTGTGGCTTCAATAAGAGATGTGTATTGCTCACAGTCCTAAAAGTCCAAGATGAATGTGCCAGAATGTTGTTTCTCAGGAAGGTCGGTCAACAGGAAGCTGCTCAACAGTGTCTGAAGCTGAGGGCATCAGCAGGAAGGAACAGACCAAGCAGAGCCACAGAAGTTGCTCTCCACAGACTCACAATCTGTTGTTTGCCCAGCAGTAGACCTGGAATCTCTGACCATCAGCCACTTGGCCAATCACATGTCAGTATCCTCATGTGTCACAAATACAACCATGACATCATCATCCCCTCTCCAGGAGGCCGCAGTCACAAAGGTGCCTTGGACCATTTGCTGCACAGCCACCTATCCAGGACAGTGCTTCAACTTTGAGACCTGAGTGAGACTTCACCATTCTCTGTGATCCATAGAGCCATCTTCTCATAATACAGAGGCCGTAGGTCACAGCCAAAATGACTTGCCAGGAATCACCTGGCCACTTAAAAGATGAGCAAGAAATAACATGCAGCTGGTGTGAGTGCTGACTCCTAAAACTGCCCCCCATCAAACAGTTACTGGATGAATATAAGCTCCAGATAGAAGCAGATAGGGTCTTCTAGTCTCTGATGCTGATTTTCCACAAGATCCACTTATCATACCAAGCAAGTTGGGGCATCAGTTTCTTGGTTGTCCTTATCATTTGCTGAATAGCGTCAAGAAAGTGTTGGTACACAGAGAGGAAGGATACGCATTTGTATGGTACTAGGTCAGTTCTGATAGGCAGGATGGGCTCTATGGGTCTGCCATCTAAATTCCCTGATGCCTATCAACTGGATCATTTCAGAGAGTTAGATGAAATCCAGAAGAGGTCATGTATGCCGGGAATTAACTAAGAAAGAAAGGAAGATCTACTTTCTTTGTGTGGGAGATCAGTAGCTGGATCAGTATATACTGTAGTTCATCATATTATACTTGTGAAAGACACTGGATTTCTCTGGGGAAGACACTCTCTGTCTCACCTTAGCAGATGACATAACAAATAATTGGAAGTCATGATAGATTCCCTGACCACACCTGGAGTCTCACATACAAAATGTACAGACTCTATGAGTAAAAGGGTGAAAACTGGAAATGTTTCCTCAATTACGAAGATCAGAATATTATAGTACAGCACTCACATGTGCAAAATGTAAAAGATGAAACAGATAGGCATGCCATAGGAGGCCCTCAGTAACATGAAAGATAAAGGGAGAGTCACAGGCGATCCTCAGCAATCCGAGGTTTAGCCTGATTTAGACTCCAGGTTTTTCAGGACAGCCCTGGATTGAATCCTGCAAGAGACCACAACCATTGCTCTGACTTTCTGACCAATCTTTCCTTTCCACTCGAAGGAAATATCTATGCACACAGGTGAGGAGGCCCATCATATTTTGTTTCATAGACTTCTTTCAATTTGTAATGATTCTCTCATTTCAATTCACAGTGAATGAAATCGGTGAAAAATCCTTTCAAAATCAGTTCTCTCTCTGTACAATTGTAACGTACCCCATCAGGCAAGTATTCACCAACACACTTATTTCTAGAATTAGAACTTCTCCCATTGAGATCTAAATTTCACAGACAATGTTTGTATTTAGAACTGAGGTGCTTTCTTATGTAGCCCAAAGTATCTAGCATGCAGAGCCATCACAACATTAGAGGAATTGTGGTGCATAATACGTGCCCTACTGGGATTAATCCTTACATATTTTGGTAAAATTCACACCACCAGGTTGCCATTGGAACCTTTGAAAACTACAATTCAGTTTTTTAATATGCCAATAGCATTGTGCTTTCCTCAATCCTTACTGTCTAATACCATTTTTCTGATTACAAGCAATCAATAGAAACACAAGCCATGCAACTTCCACTTCCCAATGGTCACGTTGTATTTTCATTCTCAACATTCTGGACAAATAGCCAACTGTTTTCCACAATAACTATATTATTTTATGTATCCAGCAGGGACATGTGAATGTTCTAGTTCTTCCTCAGCACATTGTCAATGCACATGTAAACTTTACTCTTTGGTTGATGACAGGATTCTTGAAGGAGTAGCATGTTGTATCATTGTGCTTCGATTTTCCCTCTATGACAGATAAAGTGTCCAATTTTCATAGTAAAATGTTATAGACTGTGTGGCTTCAAAGTAGAAATGTGTTTCTCACCATACTGAAAGTCCAAGTTGAAGGTGCCAGAACGTTGCTTTCTCGGTAGGGTCTGTCAACAGGAAACTGCTCAGCAGTCTGACGCTGAGCGTTTCAAGACCAAGAAGAGCCCGAGCAGAACCACAGATCTCATTTTCCTCTCAGTCTCAGACTTTGTTGTATGCCCAGCACTGGAGTGGTAATCCGTGCACACACCCACTTGTCCAATCACATATCGGTAGCCTCATGTGTCACAAAAAGACAACTGGGACATCATCATCACCTCTCCAGGAAGTCTCAGCCACAGAGGTGACCTGGACCTTTGCTGCTCGGAAACTTATCCAGGACAGTGCTTCCACTTTGAGCTCTGAGTGTGACTTCACCATTCTCTGTACTCTGTAGAGCCTTCTTTCTCATACTACAATGTCCATTGGGCACAGCCACAATGACTTGCCAGGAATCACCTTGCCACTTCCAAGTGGAACTAGAATTGACATGAAGTTGGTATGAACACTGATTTCAAAAGGTTCCCCATCAAAGATATTTTCTGGATGAATATCAGCTCCAGATAGAAGCAGATCAGGTCTTCTAGTCCCTGATGGTGATTATCAATAAGAACCACTTACCATACCTAGCAAGTTAGGGCATCAGGTTCTTGATTGTCCTCAACATTTCATATAGTGTCAAGAGAGTGTTGGTACATAGAAAGGAAAGACAAACATTTGCATGGCACTCTGTCAGTTCTGAGAGGCATCATGAGCTCCATGTGTCTGCCATCTGAATTCCCTGATGAGTGCCTATCAAGCAGCTGATTTCACAGGATTGGATGTAATTCAATAGGGGTCAGATTTGCCAGGAATTACCTAAGACAGAAAGGAAGGTCCACCTTCTTCGTTTGTGGGCTCAGTAGCTGGCCCAGTATATACTGTAGTTCTTTATATTCTACTTGTCAAAGTAGATGATATTTTATTGTCAGCACACTGGACAAACAGCAAACTATTTTTACAGTAACTATATCCCTCTATGTTTCCACCAGGACATGTTAATATCCCATTTCTTCCAAATCACGTTGTCAACCACATGGGATATTTTCTCTTCTGTTTCATCACACCATTCTTTAGGGTGTAACAGATTATCTCACTGTGCTACCACTTTCCTCTTCCCCAACAGGTAAAGTCTCAATGTATTCAGATTTTCCTAGCAAAGTGTTGTAGACTGGTGGGCTTCAATAACAGAAGTGTATAGCTCACGGTCCCTAAAGTACAAGATAGTGATGCCATGAGCATTGCATTCTCATGAGGCTCTTGTAATAGGATACTGCTCATCAGGGTCTCATGCTGAGGCTTTCAGCAGGAAGGCCCGGGCTGAAAAGAACCACAGAGGTCGTTCCCCTCACAGACCCACTCTCTGTTGTACGCCTGACACTGCAGCTTATATCCCATCCAGCAACCACCTGGGCAGTCCCATCTCAGGATCCAAGTGTGTCACAATCATGCAAATGTGACCTCATCATCCCATCTCCAGGTGGCCGCAGTCACAGAAGTGCCCTGGCACAATTCCTGCCCAGAGACATACCCACGAAAATCTTTCACCTTCTAGACCTGGTATCCACCTGCACCATCCTCTGTGGTCCATAGATAAAGTTTACACATAATACAGAGACCCTTGGGCCCAGCATAGGAGACGCTAGAGTATATAGAATAAAATGGGAGAACACAGTAGACCAGCAACAATCTCAGTTTTGGCCTAGTAATGATGGCAGGTCGTTCTGTATAGCTCAGGCCTGAACCTTGGAAGAGACAAGAGCCTCTGTGCTGGGTCTCTGTCCAATCCTTGTCTCCAATCTGAAGAAATGTCTATGCTCACAGGTGAGGAGGCCCATCAACTTATGTCATAGAGACTTCTTTCCATGTGTAGTGGTTCTGTCACTTTCAATTCACAGGGAACGTAATCAGTGAAAAATCCTTTCCTAAATCAGTGCTCTCTCTTTAAAACTGTAGTCTACTCCATCAGGCAAATATCCACCACCACACTTCTTTCTAACAAGGGCACTTCTCACATGTGGACCAAAATTTCAGTGGCAGTGTGTAATGATTTTATAACTGAGAAGCTTTCTCGTGTAGCTGGAAGGGTCAAGGGGCAGGGGCATTAGACTAAGAGAGCACGTATGGTTTATCAGTGGTGCCCCGGTAAGAATAGTCCTTATATTGGTTTGGAAAGGTGCCCACAACCAGTATGCCATTGTAACAATTAAAAAAAATCAGGCATGCTAATATGCCAATAACTTTGCGCTATCGTCAACGGATGCTATCTAATACCATTTATCTTATTCCAAGCAATCAATAGAAACTTCATGACTTGCAACTTTCACTTCCCATTCTTCCTACACCTGGTCCCTGGCAAAAATTGACCTGTCTTCTTTAGCTTTGAACTTGACTCTTGTCGAACTGTTATCTTAATGGAGTAACAGCATATGTGGCCGTCTGATGCTAGCTTCTTTCTCTTGCCAATTTCTCAAGATATTTCCTTGTGTAGCCTGTATCAGGACTTCCATCATCTTTCAGACTGTATGTTTCACTTTATAGATATACCACATTTGCTAATGCTTCATCAGTTTGTGTGATATCGTGTTTCTACATTTTTGATATTATCTATAGTGCAGGTCTGAATTCTGTTCAGGAGTTTCTGGGCATCAGTTTGAAACACTTTTGTCTATATCAATGGTAAGATGATATTTAAATTTTCACATCCTGGACAAATAGAGAACTATTTTGCTCAGTAGCTATATAATTCTATGTTTCCACTGGAAACATGTGAGTGTTCCAGTTTTTCACATCACATTGTCAACCGACATGTGTCTTTTCTCTTTCGTTGTTCACGCCATTCATGAAGGAGTAGCATATTGTCTCATTGTGCTATCAAATTCCCCTTCCCTGACTGATAAAGTCTCAGATTTTCATAGCAAAATGTTATAGAATGTGTGGCTTCAATAACAGAATTGTATATCTCACCGTCATGAAAGTGCAAGATGAAGGTGCCATGAGCATTGTTTTCTCAGGAGGGTTTTGTAACAGGAAACTACTCAGCAGGGTCTGACGCTGTGGGTGTCAGTAGGAAGGCCCAGGCTGAGAAGAACCACAGAGGTCGCTCTCCTCACAGACTCACACTCAGTTGTCTGCCTAGCACTGGAGTCCAACACCCACCTGGTTAATCACAGATTATTATCTGCATGAGTCAAAATAAAGAACTGTGACATCATCATCAAATCTCCAGGAGCCCAAAGCCACAGAGGTGCCTTGGCCCATATTCTGCCCAGAGACTTATTCACAACAGTGCTTCCATTTTGAGCCCTGACTCCACCTGCACCATTATCTGTGCTCTGTAGAGCCATCTTTTTCATACTACAGAGGCCCTTGTGGCCAGCCATATTGACTTGACAGGAATCACCTTGCCACTTCAAAGGGGATCAACAACTGACATGCAGTTGCTGTGAGCACAGGACCCCAAAAGTCCTGCATCAAATAGTGGTACCGGATGAATGTGAGCTCCAGATAAGAAGTAGATCGAGTCTTTTATTCTCTGTTTGTGATTTTCAACAGTAACCACTTTTTATACCCAGCAAGTTTGGGCCTCAACTTCTTGATAGCCATCCACATTTAATGAGTACTGTCAAAGGAATGTTGGTACACAGAGATGCAGGATACACATTTGCATGGTGCTCTGTCAGTTCTGACAGGCAGTGTGTGCTCCATGTGTCTGCCAACTGAATACCCCGATATTTGCCTATCATCTGGAAGATTTTTCAAGGTTGGATGTAATTCAGTAGAGAGCAAGTTCACCAGGAATTACCTAAGAAAGAAAGGAACGTCCACTTTCTTTGTGTGTTGGGTCTTTGTGTGTTGGCTCTGGTCCAGTGAATACTGTAGTTCTCCTAATTCTACTTGTCTAAGGACACTGATTTCTCTAGGGAAGACACACTCTGACACAAATTAGCAGGTGATGTAAAAAGAATTGGAAGTCATGATAGATTCTCTGACCGAAAATAGATTCCCACTTGTGAAATGTATAGACTCTCTGAGTAAAAGAGTGAAAATTGGCAATGTTTCCTCAATTATGAAGATAGGAGTATTAAAGAAACACACCTAACATGTGCAAAATGTAAAAGATGAAACATATAGGCATGACTTAGCAGGCCCTATGTTACATCAAGGAGAATGGGAGAGGCACAGCAGACCCACAGCAATCTGAGTTTTAGCCTGAACTATACTGCAGGTCCTTCAGTGTAGCCCAGGCTTGAACCTAGCAAGATACCACATCCATTGACCTGGCTCTCTGAAAATACCTTCCTTTCCACTCCAAGGAATATCTATCCTCACGGGTGAGTAGGCCCATCACATTTTCCTATAGAAACTTCTTTCAATGTGTGATGATTCTGTCCCTTTCAATTCACAGTGAATGAAATCTGTGTAAACTCCTTTCCAAAATCAGTGCTCTCTGTATAAAACTATACTACATCGGGCAAATATCGACCACCACACTTATGTCTAACAAGGGCACTTCTCCCATTGGTACCAAAATTTCACTGAGAATGTTTGTTTTTATAACTGAGGAACTTTCTCATGTAGCCAAAATGCTCCAGGAGGCAAGGTCATGACAATATTATAAGACTTATGGTTGATGAGAGGTGCCCTACTGGGAATATCCCTTACATGTTTTGGTAAAATTCACACAACCAGTTTGCCATTACAACTGTTAAAAATACAATTCAGTTGTGTAATATGCCAAAATATTGTGATTTCCTCAATTGTTGCTATCTAATACCATTTATCTGACTCCAAACAATCAATAGAAACCCCATGCCATGGAGCTTTCACTTCCCATTCTCCCCTCACCCTGGGCCCTGGCAAACACTTTCCTGCCTTCTTTCCCTATGGATTTGATTATTATTGTTCTGTTATGTAAATGCAGTAACACCATATGTGGCCTTCTGAAGCTAGCTTCTTTCTCTTGCCTAAGTCTCAAGACACTTTCTTGTTGCAGCCTGTTTCCGGATTTCCATCATCTTCATTAGTGCACGATATTTAATTTTATAGATATACCGCTTTGCTAATGCATTTATCAGTTGATGTGATATTGTGTTTCTACATTTTTGCCAGTATCTATAGTACAGCTCTGAATTCTGTTCAGGAGTTTCTGGGCATCTGTTTTAAACACTTTTGTCTATACATCAATCTTCACATGATATTTTCATTCTAAACATCCTGGAAAAATAGCGAGCTATTTTCCACAGTAGCTATATCATTCTATGTTTCCACCACAGACATGTGAGTGTTCCAGGTCTCCCACATCACATTGTCAACACACATGTGATCTTTTCTCTTTTGGTTGCTCACAGCATTCTTGAAGGTGAAGCATCCTATCTCATTGTGCCTTCGATTTCCCCTTCCCTGACTGTAAAAGTATCGGATTTTCATAGCAAAATATTATAGACTGTGTGGCTTCAATAACAGTAGTGTATTTGTCACCTTCCTGAAAGTCCAAGATGAAGGTGCCATGAGCGTTGCTTTCTCAGGAGGGTTTTGTAAGAGAAAACTGCTTGGCAGTGTCTGATGCTGCAGGTGTCCAGGAGGAAGGAACTGCCTGTGCAAAATCACAGAGGTCGCTCTACTCAAAGACTAACACTGTTGTCTAACCAGCACTGGAGCATTATTTCTTGGCCAGCACCAGCCTGGTCAATCATATGTCATATCCAGACATGTCACAATAATACAACTGTGACATCATCATCCCAAATCCAGGAGCCCAGAGCCAAAGAGGTGCCTTGGCCCATTTCTTGCCCAGAGACTTATCCATGACAGTCCTTCCACTTTGAGCCCTGACTGTACCTGCACCACTCTCTGTGCTCCGTAGAGCCATCTTTCTCAAACTACAGAGGGCCATTGGGCACAGGCATAATGAATTGCCAGGAATCACCTTGCCACTTCATAGAGAAGAAAGAACTGATATGCGGTTGGTGTGAGTGCTGGCTCTAAAAAGTGCTGCATCAAAGAGTGTTACCAGGTGAATGTGAGCTTTAGATAAGAAGAAACTCAGGTCTTCTAGTCTCTGTTGGTGATTTACAATAATAACCACTTTTCATA